>NC_140324.1:6471679-6474179 GCF_964211825.1 Aythya ferina
TAGGGTTAGGGTTAGGGTTAGGGTTAGGGTTAGGGTTAGGGTTAGGGTTAGGGTTAGGGTTAGGGTTAGGGTTAGGGTTAGGGTTAGGGTTAGGGTTAGGGTTAGGGTTAGGGTTAGGGTTAGGGTTAGGGTTAGGGTTAGGGTTAGGGTTAGGGTTAGGGTTAGGGTTAGGGTTAGGGTTAGGGTTAGGGTTAGGGTTAGGGTTAGGGTTAGGGTTAGGGTTAGGGTTAGGGTTAGGGTTAGGGTTAGGGTTAGGGTTAGGGTTAGGGTTAGGGTTAGGGTTAGGGTTAGGGTTAGGGTTAGGGTTAGGGTTAGGGTTAGGGTTAGGGTTAGGGTTAGGGTTAGGGTTAGGGTTAGGGTTAGGGTTAGGGTTAGGGTTAGGGTTAGGGTTAGGGTTAGGGTTAGGGTTAGGTTAGGGTTAGGGTTAGGGTTAGGGTTAGGGTTAGGGTTAGGGTTAGGGTTAGGGTTAGGGTTAGGGTTAGGGTTAGGGTTAGGGTTAGGGTTAGGGTTAGGGTTAGGGTTAGGGTTAGGGTTAGGGTTAGGGTTAGGGTTAGGGTTAGGGTTAGGGTTAGGGTTAGGGTTAGGGTTAGGGTTAGGGTTAGGGTTAGGGTTAGGGTTAGGGTTAGGGTTAGGGTTAGGGTTAGGGTTAGGGTTAGGGTTAGGGTTAGGGTTAGGGTTAGGGTTAGGGTTAGGGTTAGGGTTAGGGTTAGGGTTAGGGTTAGGGTTAGGGGTTAGGGTTAGGGTTAGGGTTAGGGTTAGGGTTAGGGTTAGGGTTAGGGTTAGGGTTAGGGTTAGGGTTAGGGTTAGGGTTAGGGTTAGGGTTAGGGTTAGGGTTAGGGTTAGGGTTAGGGTTAGGGTTAGGGTTAGGGTTAGGGTTAGGGTTAGGGTTAGGGTTAGGGTTAGGGTTAGGGTTAGGGTTAGGGTTAGGGTTAGGGTTAGGGTTAGGGTTAGGGTTAGGGTTAGGGTTAGGGTTAGGGTTAGGGTTAGGGTTAGGGTTAGGGTTAGGGTTAGGGTTAGGGTTAGGGTTAGGGTTAGGGTTAGGGTTAGGGTTAGGGTTAGGGTTAGGGTTAGGGTTAGGGTTAGGGTTAGGGTTAGGGTTAGGGTTTAGGGTTAGGGTTAGGGTTAGGGTTAGGGTTAGGGTTAGGGTTAGGGTTAGGGTTAGGGTTAGGGTTAGGTTAGGGTTAGGGTTAGGGTTAGGGTTAGGGTTAGGGTTAGGGTTAGGGTTAGGTTAGGGTTAGGGTTAGGGTTAGGGTTAGGGTTAGGGTTAGGGTTAGGGTTAGGGTTAGGGTTAGGGTTAGGGTTAGGGTTAGGGTTAGGGTTAGGGTTAGGGTTAGGGTTAGGGTTAGGGTTAGGGTTAGGGTTAGGGTTAGGGTTTAGGGTTAGGGTTAGGGTTAGGGTTAGGGTTAGGGTTAGGGTTAGGGTTAGGGTTAGGGTTAGGGTTAGGGTTAGGGTTAGGGTTAGGGTTAGGGTTAGGGTTAGGGTTAGGGTTAGGTTAGGGTTAGGGTTAGGGTTAGGGTTAGGGTTAGGGTTAGGGTTAGGGTTAGGGTTAGGGTTAGGGTTAGGGTTAGGGTTAGGGTTAGGGTTAGGGTTAGGGTTAGGGTTAGGGTTAGGGTTAGGGTTAGGGTTAGGGTTAGGGTTAGGGTTAGGGTTAGGGTTAGGGTTAGGGTTAGGGTTAGGGTTAGGGTTAGGGTTAGGGTTAGGGTTAGGGTTAGGGTTAGGGTTAGGGTTAGGGTTAGGGTTAGGGTTAGGGTTAGGTTAGGGTTAGGGTTAGGGTTAGGGTTAGGGTTAGGGTTAGGGTTAGGGTTAGGGTTAGGGTTAGGGTTAGGGTTAGGGTTAGGGTTAGGGTTAGGGTTAGGGTTAGGGTTAGGGTTAGGGTTAGGGTTAGGGTTAGGGTTAGGGTTAGGGTTAGGGTTAGGGTTAGGGTTAGGGTTAGGGTTAGGGTTAGGGTTAGGGTTAGGGTTAGGGTTAGGGTTAGGGTTAGGGTTAGGGTTAGGGTTAGGGTTAGGGTTAGGGTTAGGGTTAGGGTTAGGGTTAGGGTTAGGGTTAGGGTTAGGGTTAGGGTTAGGGTTAGGGTTAGGGTTAGGGTTAGGGTTAGGGTTAGGGTTAGGGTTAGGGTTAGGGTTAGGGTTAGGGTTAGGGTTAGGGTTAGGGTTAGGGTTAGGGTTAGGGTTAGGGTTAGGGTTAGGGTTAGGGTTAGGGTTAGGGTTAGGGTTAGGGTTAGGGTTAGGGTTAGGGTTAGGGTTAGGGTTAGGGTTAGGGTTAGGGTTAGGGTTAGGGTTAGGGTTAGGGTTAGGGTTAGGGTTAGGGTTAGGGTTAGGGTTAGGGTTAGGGTTAGGGTTAGGGTTAGGGTTAGGGTTAGGGTTAGGGTTAGGGTTAGGGTTAGGGTTAGGGTTAGGGTTAGGGTTAGGGTTAGGGTTAGGGTTAGGGTTAGGGTTAGGGTTAGGGTTAGGGTTAGGGTTAGGGTTAGGGTTAGGGTTAGGGTTAGGGTTAGGGTTAGGGT
>NC_140310.1:0-204000 GCF_964211825.1 Aythya ferina
GGCCCGCAGTGGCTGGCGGCGGAGTCCGCGCCCATTTCCGCCGGCTCCGAGCCCGGCCCCTCGGCCCCGCCGCGCTCTGGGCGCTCGCCACGGCCACCGCCACCTCCAGCTCCACCATGCCGGCGGCAGCGCTGGCCCTGGGTACGTGCTGATGGTGGTGGTGGGAGTGGGGGGGTCGGGGGGGACACGGGACGGGGCCGGGAGCGGGGTTGAGGCACGCTCGGGGCCGGCTTTGCGGAGCTTTTTGGGGTGGGGGGCTCCGTGGTACCGCGGGGCTGGAGCCCCTTTGGACCCCCCTCCCTGAGGCTCCCCGTTCCCCTAAAGGGGGGTTTGGGATCCTACAGGGTTCAGCCACGAAGCGGGGAGCCCCCCGAGCATCACCCGGAGGCACCAGCAGCCAAAGCAGCTCTCAGCATCGTTCCTCTTCCCCAATTCCCCCAAATTTTTGGCTGCCCTCCCTCCCCGAGGTGTTTTCCTGAACCGCTCCTCGCCCCTGGGAGCTCGGCTGCACCGACGGCCTCGACGGCGAAGGAGCCCGCTAAGTGCCTTTAATTTCTTCTAGGCTAGGCTTAATTAGCCGGAGCCTGCTTTGCAATTAAAAAAGCCCGGTGCTCCTTCGCTGGGGGCACCCTGCGATGAGAAAAAGGCTGGAGCCGGCGGAGGCACAGGTGCCGCTCGCGATGCTCGGGGAGCCCCACGGGATGGGGTGGATGGTGGGGACCTGCTCCAGGGGGGCCGTTTGCTGGGCTGCATCCCTTTTGCTTTGATATCCTGGAGGGAAAAGGGTTGTGAGTTGCTTGGGGTCAGCCACGGGGGGACCCGTGGCTGTGCTTGGGTTGGGGGGGACGCAGCATGAGGTGAGCGCCGCTTGGATTCGGGACCACTGCAGGTCTCAACCCCACGTCTCCCTTTTTGTGCTCCCCCCATCTCCCTGCTCTGCTCCCATCCCACTCCCTCCAGAGACCCCCAAACCCCTGGTTCCTATCCCAAAGGGCTCCAGCTCTGCACTGAGCATCCCTCCTGCGAGCACCCACCCCAAAACTCCGCTGTCCCGGCAGCCCCAGCCTCGATCCCTCAATTTGGGGACACCCAGATCGCCGCTGCTCCCGCTGCTTTGCTACCTGTGGGGTTTTTGAGCTCCTCCCCGGCCCCGGTGGTTGCCCACATTGGGGCCGAGCCGCGGGTTTCCCCTCGCAGCCAGCTCTTGGCTTCCCTCGGCGGTGGCGCTCCCGGGGCCGTCTGGCTTCTGTCGGCCTCGAGCCCGGTTTTGTTTAAGTCTCTGCGGTGCCCAGCTGCCGCCGCGTCCTGGTAGGAGCGCTTTTCTCAACCTTATCCAAACAATAGATTGGAGCCTTCGCTTAAAATAACGAGGGAAACCGGAGCCTCCTCCCCCTCGCCCTTCTCCCGCTCCATATATACGCACCTGGCGGCTGCAGAGGGCTAATCTCCAAAGCCGAGGGGAAAACATGAGCAAAGCTGATTAGGAGGGAAAAACTTGAGGCAGGGAACAACCCACGGCGCTGAGCGGGAGCTCCAGGAGCAGAGTTACCGGTCCTGAGCTGCTGGAAATGGGGCTGGGATGGATGGGGGCGCCTGGAGGGATGGTGGTCGTGGTTGGGACCACGATGGGGGCAAAGCCGGGCACGAGGTGGGACTGGGTCCATTGGCAAACCTGTGTCTTGAGCATCGGGCGTCCTGTGCCAGGAAGGTGAGTTTTTGGGAGATGTTCACTCCTTGATGCTGCTGTTGAGACCTTCCCAAACTCGATGGATGGCACAAAGATGGGAAGTGTTTGACGACGGCCGGGGTAACGGGGCCGAGAGCAGGCGTGAAGATCCCACTGGGAAAGGTGGTGTAGGGCTGGGGCGGTTGGGTTTTGGGGAAAGCGTCTTCATCCTGCTCACAGGGATTTGGGATTGGGAGGTGGGATAAGGGCAGGAACGCGCCGTGCTGGGGGGCTGCCCCGTGTCCACACAGAGCTCAGCCCCAGCCCTCAGGGGACTCACGGGGGGAGAGGAGCGGCCCTCGACCGGCGTCAGAACCACAAAACCCTTGCCAAGCGGAGAGCCAGAGGTGACGCAAAGGGGAGGTGGAGCAGCAAATAAGGCCGGGGTGAGCTCACGGGGTGAGCTGGGCTGCTTTTTTGGCTGGGCTCGGCCGGCCCAAACGGCTCGAGCGCGGGCGGGCGCTGTGCCCATCGGTGGAGAGCGGCGGGGGCGTCACCGCCGGAGCCCCCGGGGCCGAGCGCGGGCTCCCGGGCTGGCCAAACAAGAAAGCAGGAGGGGATGATGCGACCGCCCTATGACACAGGGATGAGCCATTTCCCAAAATAACGCCCGGAGTTTCCTCGGCTCGCGTGAAGGAGGGGAGAGGGGCAGGGAGGACGTTGCGCCGGCCGAGCATCTCCCGCTGCCAGCCCTGGCGTAACCCGGGTCAGCTCTGTGCGAGGGGGGGGAAAAAAAAAAGCTGGGAGGAGGCAGGGCACGGCCCCAAATGTCGCTTCCCTGCCAAATGTCGCTTCCCTGGGAAGAAAACACCGGGGGCAGGCAGGGGCTGTGGTGCCGTGGGGCAAGGTGCGACCGGGGCTGGTGGGGAGAAGCCAAAATGGGGAAAACCGCCCCGAAAAATAAACGGAGCGGTTGTTGGCTCGGTTTGGTGAGCCGCGGGAGCAAGCCTGCTGGTGTTGTCTCGTGCTCGTTGCCTTCAGCTGAAGCTTTCTGCGTGATTTAATTAAAGCCGTGCGAGTAATTGGGTCAAAGAGGGGTCTGCGGGCAGAGGTTGTGGGAGGCTCTGCTGCTCTCGACTGGCTTCACACCCCGGGGCCGAGCCACCCACTTAAACCCTCGGAGCCGGTGGGGCTTCCCAAACCCTTTTCCCTGCAAAAAGAGACAATGTGGGGGCTGTGTGTCCTCGAGCAGGGATTTCGGCACCCACGGGCCGGGGGTGGCTGGAGAAGGGCTGAGGAGATGCTGGGCCACTTGGGCTCGCAGCCACGGTCTCATGGTTGCCCAGGCTGGAGCTGGGGCGAGCAGGTGTCCTGCAGGTGCTGTGACAGCACAGTACACCCTGTGCTGCTTATCTTGGGATCCTCTTTAGGGTTTTTAGGGGAATTTTTTACTTCTTTTCTGAAGCCAAAAGAGTTTTTGTCCCAGCTGGGTTGGGACAGCTCCTCTGACCGCTCTCTTCTCTCTCCGCAGGCGTGCTGGTAGCCGTGTGCCATGCCCTGGAGAACACGACGTCGGCCCTGAGCGGTGAGTTTGTTACTCGCAATAATGCCACTGGAAAAGCAACAAAGAAAACCCAGCTGTGGTTTATCTGCTGTAACCCAGCCCACGATGGCTTCCTGCAGAGCCACGCGGGCTCCGGGTGGGCGCAGGAGCCCTGGCGAGCATCGGGGCTTGCGATGTGTCAGCGCCAGGGGCAAGGCATCGTGGTGCTTGCGGTCAGGTTTCCCCTTCCTCCTCGTCGGGACGGGAGCACGTCGGTGATTTGGAGGTTTCCTGCTTGGTTTCCCTCGCCGTGCTGCGGGCGCTGCGGTGCTGGTGCCGCAGGGGCGGGAGCGGAGAGCTCAGGGCTGCAGGGCACGGCCACACAGGGCGAATTCGGGGCAGTTTTCTCCGTTCAGGACCAGGCCTGTTCCCTGCAGCTATCCCAACAGAAAGCTTCGAGGATAAGCGATGCCCTGGTGCTGGCTGGAAGGAGAAAGGTTTTGCTGTGGCCAGGTTCTGGGGCAGCACCTTGCCCTGAGCCTCCGGAGGTGTGGTGTGAGCCTGGCTGCTCCATCTGAAACCAGCTGGAGCGTGAAATGCCGCTGGGGCGATGCCCAGGGTGCAGGAGCAGAGCCGAGTGCTGCCTGTTTTATTTTCCCTGGTTTGTAAAATGAGAGTTGTGCCGGAGCAGCAGCCCTGTGCCCGGCTCAGCGTCCCAAACCGGGTGGTGTTCAGCGGGGGGGAGCGATGCAAGAGCTGCTCCGTGCTTGGTGCTGGGTTTGCAGCCTCCCACCCGAGGGAAAAGCAGTGCCAGACCCCGGGGAGCGAGGCAAAAGGGCTCTGTGGTGGTGATTTCCAAAACTCCCTCCTTGTGGGGGGCGCATCCTAGAGAGCAGACGCTTGCCACGTGGGGAAACCTGGTCCTGCTGCAGCTTTGCGGCAGATTCGGCCGGGAGTGGGGCAATTTGGGCACTGAGGCTGCAGGGGCTGCGATTTGGGAAGCCCTGGGGAGAGGAATTGCTTCCCCTCGCCCCCGAGGTGGGATGCTGCTCGCCAGCCGCCCCGCAGCTCCCTCAGGGCCGGTGCCTGACGCTGGCTCACGGCGGCACCGAGCCCTTCGCGCCCGATAAATCGCTTCATTCATAAAAGCAGCACAATGGGGAGCCGGGAGCCTTCCCCTCTGATTCTCCTCGCCGCTGTTTCTCCAGCTCAGGTTGGGGCAGAAGCAGCACGAGGCGGTTTTGCCATGGGGATGGAGCCGGCTGCCGCGGCGTTCCGTGGTTTGTGGCTGCTCGAAGTGAAGCAGCCTCGGCAGGACCGCGAGCGGCCCGTTTCCTCCAGCACCGGGTTAAAAAGCAGCCACGGCTCCTGGCAGGGATCTGAAACCTCTCCGGGCTGGGAAAAGCGATGGGTCAGCCGTGCTTGCCAGCACGTGGT
This sequence comes from Aythya ferina, assembly GCF_964211825.1. NCBI lineage: Eukaryota > Metazoa > Chordata > Aves > Anseriformes > Anatidae > Aythya > Aythya ferina. The sequence continues at coordinate 4,647 of NC_140310.1, forward strand.
GAAGGAAAGCGGCTCCCCGAGCACCAGAGCAAGCATCTGGCTGGGCATTGACGGGGCAGGAGGTGAAGCTGAGCCCCACGAACCCGAAAACGGCCGGAGCTGGGGCACTGGGACCTGGGCCAGGGCTCGGTGGTGCTGCCCGCGCCGTGGCTGCAATGTGGCTGGCAGCTGCGAGCGCCGGCGGCTGCTTAATGCGAGCCAGGAGGACGCGGTGCCCCCGCGGGTGCTGAACACCTCCGAGCCGTCCCTACCGGTGCTGTTCCAGGTCCCTGCGAGATGTTTTCCCCCCAGGGATGCGGTGCAGGGGGTGAACAAGGCTTTTTTTCCCCTGATAATTTGGGGTTTTGGAGGATGGAGTGGTGTGTTCAGGATACTCAGGGGCTGGCACATCTCATCCCCATCCGGCTGTGCCGCTCGGGCACCTCTTCCCGTGAGCACAACCGGTGGCTGGGCTGCAAAAACTTGGGATGAACTCCCTTAAGGCTTGCCTGTGTGCATGAAAATCCCCCCAAAGGGCTGTTTTTTTGTAGGGCTGGGGAGGGTGAAGTCATGAGCAGGGAGGGACCGGGCTCTCCTAGATGAAACCACCCCCGAGGATGGGGTTTTTGTGGCGAGGGGCTCGATGCGCTGCAGCTTTCATCTCACAGAGGAAACATCCCAGAGCAGTCGGGGACTTCAACCGCTGCCCGCGCTGGGTTTCGGCGATGCCATCGTGAAGCCAGCAGCCTTTTTCCAAAAACAAAACCAAATCCCAGCTCCTGGCTACCCGAGGATGCTGCCCTGGGACCCACCTTGGGGATCCGAGCATCTCCCCGGGCCCGTGCGGGGTCTCTGCTCGCTGCGCCTCGCGCAGGACCCGGAAGCATTCGGCAGACGTGGGTTTAATTACCCCGGCCTGCCATAAATTCACGGCAACAGGAACTTGAGGTGGCTTTGAAACGACAGCGATCGGATGTGCTTTTATGCGAGGGCTAATCCGAAAGCAGGATATTTGTTTTCCGTCTCTGCTGCGGAGGATAATTTAAACCAGCGCGGGGCGTAATGGAAACCAGCATCCCCGGCGCGCGGCGCTGCTCCCTCCCCAAATTCGGGGCCGGGGCAGACCCGAGGCTGTTGGTTAACTCTCTCCACCCCCGTTTTAAGCTTTAAGCTCTTTAGTAAATTCCTCTAGTGCCTGCGAGGCTTATTTCCCACGGGGGGGCTCGGGTAGGACCGATGTGGGCTCATTTTGGTGGACGGAGACATCCAGCAGTCATGCCGAAATAGCAAAAAATACCTTTTTTTAAATTTCTTTCTATTTTTCATCCTTTTTTTCTCCCTGCTGCAGGTCCGCCGGTGGCGGCAGCGGTGCGGTCCCACTTCAATGAGTGCCCCGACTCCCACAGCCAGTTCTGCTTCCACGGGACCTGCCGCTTCCTCGTGCAGGAGGACAAGCCGGCGTGCGTGTAAGAGCCGCTTCGGAGAGGGGGGAGAACGGTACTGAGCCCCCCAAGAAGTGCCTCGGAGCACAAATTTGGCTTTGGAGCGAGGATGAGGAGCTGCAGAGCCACCAAGGGATGATCCCGAGGACCTGCTGGTGCCACGGGAACGATCTGGGGGTGCTGCCATAATGGGAGGGGGGTGACAAAATCCCAGCTGCAGCACCACGGGGTGGCACGTGCCCCGTTTCGCGGGGTGCCAACACCACCCCTAACTTCAGCGTGGGTTTGGCTGGGAAAAAGCACCCCAAACGCACAGTTTCTGCTTGAAATTTCCCCAAAGGGGTGGGACTTGAACCCGTCCCTGCCATCCAGGGGTGACACTGCTGTCCTCGTCCCGCTGCAGGTGCCACTCGGGGTACGTGGGGACGCGCTGCGAGCACGCCGACCTCCTGGCCGTGGTGGCCGCCAACCAGAAGAAGCAGACGATCACCGCCCTGGTGGTGGTGGCCGTGGTGGCCTCGGTCGTGCTCATCGCCGTCTGCGTGCTCATACAGTGAGTAGGGGGCCCCACGGCTCCCGATGGGGACATTTGGGGTGCGACGCAGGACCCCAAACCTCAATCACCGCCTCCCTTTTGTCCTGCAGCTGCTGCCGGCTGCGGAAGCGCTGCGGGTGCTGCCGGGAACCCCTCTGCGGCCAGGAGAAGCCGGCCGGGCTCCTGAAGGGCGGCGCGTCCTGCTGCCACGCCGAGACGGGTACGGGACGGCACCGGGGTTGGGCGGGCACGGCGGGGCCCCCCCTGACCCCGCTCCCTCCTTCTTCTCCTGCAGTCGTCTGACGCAGCCGGAGCTGCCGCAGCCGAGCCAGGACGCCGCGCCGGGGATGAACACAGCTTCTTTCCTTCGTTTTCCCTGTTTTTTTCCCCTTTCTTCTTCTTTTTTCTTTATTTTCCTTTTTTTTTATTTTTATTTTCCTGGTTTTTTTCCTCCCCACCGTGGGGGATGGCAGCAAGCCCCGCGGAGGGCCCACATCCCCCTTCCCCAAGGTGACGGCAGCGGGGGAACCGACGCAGCGGGCGCTGGCAGAGGAGGAGCTCCCAGTGCCTCCCAGTACCTCCCAGTGCCTCCCGCTCCATTCGACAATCCAGCTCCCACTGCCGTCCGTCCCCACCGCCAGAGCTTTCAGCCCAGAGTGCTGGAAATGGGGGAAAACACCCCAAAATCCTGCCTGCTGCGGAACCGGCCCCTGGAAAGCTTAATTTGTGTTTCTGGTTGTTGTTTTTTCCTTCAAATGCTCTTTTTTTTTCTCTTCTTTTTTAACCAAAAGGCAAAAAGAGAACCCAAACCCAGCCGAGCGCCGGGTCACTGGGTTTATTTTTCTACGAGCGTGCCTGCTGGAAAAAAAAAGTGCCGCCAAGCCCTCAGCTCGGCAATCCTCCAAAGCCCCAACGCCGCATGGACCTTTGGGGACAGATCTGCTCTTTTTAGGACGAATAAAACCGAACCGTAATCCTAGGGAACCTCCTCAAGCCGGTGCTCTAACCTCCCGTCGACTCGTTAATCCTTTCCGTAGTCTTTATCATAACCGACCCGAAGCTTTTTTTTTTTTTTTTTTTCCTTGGTTTTGTTTTTTGTTTTTGGTTTTTTTTTTAGTCATGGTTACTCTGTCTTCTGTATATGTTGCACTGAAAGTTAATATTTAATGTTTTAATTTATTTTGTGTGGTTTAAATTAATTTTGATTTCTATAATATGTTATTGTGATCGGCTGTCCTGTTATTATTTTTTCCCTTCCCCCCTCCCCCTAATATACCTGGATTAGAGTTATTTAAGTGATATAAAGGACACTTTTTTCAGAAGGCTGTGCCTGGGCTCTGGTTGTTGTGCTCACGGTTTGGTTTCTGGGGGGAGTTGAGTCCCTTTTGGGGTTTTTCTTTTTTGCTCTAAGCTCCAGGGTGGCAGCCCCTGAAGGAAGTTGCTTGCAGCTCTTTAGGGGCAGCAACGCGGTGTCACCACCCTACAGCGATGGAAACAACGGCAACGTTTGCACCTTGGACTTGCAAAGTAATGGGGGGGCCCTGCGGGACCCCGGCTGCATTTTGGGGTCCGGGATGGGATAAATGGGGTTGTGCATGCATGCTGGTGCTCCGCCGTGGCCGCCAGCTCCCGCAGCCTCCTGCTGGCTCATGCATTCTCCGGATTTTTGCCCCACGCCGTCACGGCGGTGGCTCCGGGCGCGGGCGGGCCGGGGCTGGCAGTGGCCCCGTACTGGGGATGTGGCCACCAGGCCAGGAGCAGGATGAGGCCGCGGGGGCTCAGTGCAGCGCTGGGGGGGGTTGAAGGGCTCGGTAAAGGCTCAGCACCGAGAGTAAGGGAGGGTGAGACCAGCCCTTGCTCTGTGGTGCTGTACGGGCATTGCATCACAGGCTGGGTGTTGCATCAGGGTGTGCACGTTGCATGGGGGGGGCACAGCAGTGCAATATGTTACAGAGCAGCACTGCATGGTACAGGGGTGCAAAGCAGCATGGCGTGCAGCAGCACAGCATTGCACGGGCATGCAGCATTGCATCTCGTGCAGTACAGTGCACTGGTGCAGCATTGGGCAGCAGGCAGCCTTGCACACCACTGTAGCATTGCACGATGTGCAGCATTGCACGACATGCACTATTGCACACCGTTACAGCATCACACATCCTTACAGTGCTGCACAGCGTGCAGCATCACCCACCAGTGTGGCATTGCACAGCATGCAGCGTTACACACCGTCACAGCACTGCACGCTGTTGCAGTATTGCACACTGTCATACTGCTGCAAGGTGCTGCAGCGTTGCATGCTTTGCAGCATTGTGCATGGTTACAGCGCTATGCACAGTTGCAATGTTGCATGCTGCTGCAACGTTGCATGCCATTGCATCATTCTGCACTGTTGCAGCATTGCACACGGTTATAGCACTGCATACTGTTGCAGCGTTGCACACCATTACAGCATCGCATGTCGTTGCAGCATTGCACATAATCGCACAGTTGCACGCTGCTGCAGCGTTGCAAACCTTTGCAGCGTTGCACACCCTTGCAGCATTGCACAGCGGGTGCCGCCGGGGCTCTCCCCGCCCCTTTCCCCATCCCTGCAGGGCGGTGCCGGGGCTCCCCCCGCCCTCTCCCTCCCCTCCCCTTTTCCCTCCCCTTCCCCTCTTCCCCCCGCCCCGGGGGCGGTGCTGCCGGGGCCGGCCCGGGCATGGCGGAGGAGGCTCAGGGCCGGGTGCAGGCGGCGGTGGAGAGCGCGGTGCAGGAGCTGGAGCGGGACAGCATCCGCGGCATGCAGGTACCCCCAGGGACCCCCCGCGCCCCCCCATCCTCTCCGAGTTACCCCTGCTCGAGCAAAGCCCCCCCGGCCCGTGCAGTTCTTGCCCCCCCCCTCCCACCCCATGCAACCTCTTCGGCTCTCCTGTGCATGCCTGCTGCACGCCCAGAGCCCCCCAGTACAAGCCCAGTGCCTCCCAGTCCAAGCCCAGAGTCCCCAAAGTGCCTGCCCTATGCAACCTTTGTGCCCCCCAGTTATTTGCCCTGTGCAATCTTTGCACCCCCCAAGTGCCTGCCCTGTGCAACCTTTGTGCCCCCCGATTGCTTACCCGGTGCAATCTTTGTGCCCACCCCAAACGTATGCCCTGCGTAAGCTTTCTGCCTCCCCCAACCCTGTGCAAGGCTGTGCAACCCCCTAGCATGCCCTGTGCAAATTTTGTGCCCCCCCTTCCCTCTGCAGCTCATGCCTTCTGCAACCTTTGTGCCCCCCAAGTGCATGCCCTGTGTAAGCTCTCTGTCTCCCCCCACCCTGTGCAAGGTTTGTGCCCCCCCCATGCTCTCTGCAAGTTTTGTGCCCCCCCAGTGCACCCCCACACCCCCCCAAGTGCCCGAGGGGGTCGCACCCAGCTCCATGCACAGCAGCACCGCGGGCTCTGCCTGCTGCAAGGCGCTCACACAAAGTGGGGGGTGTCCCTTGGGGGGGGGGGGGGCTGCACCTTGCTGACCCCATCTCTTTGCAGGGAGCCATGTTCCGGTGCAGCGCCCGGTGCTGCGAGAACAGCACGGCCTCCATGCAGCAGGTGCAGCAATGCATCGAGCGGTGCCACGCGCCCCTGGCCCAGGCACAAGCCATCGTCACCGGCGAGCTGGAGCGCTTCCAGGTGAGGAACAACACAACCACAGTGCAGAGCAGGGTGCACAGCACCGGTGGGGGTCTGCCTGAGCCTGCTGACCCCCTTTCTGTGTCCCCTTGTCCCCGTGCAGGACCGCCTGAGCCGCTGCACGCTGCATTGCAACGACAAAGCCAAGGACGCGCTGGAGGCGGGCGGCACGGAGGCGCGGGTGCGCGCCCAGCTCGACGCCTGCGTGGCCGCCTGCGGGGACGACCACCTGCGCCTCATCCCCGCCATGGCCAAGAAGATGAAGGACAGCCTGGCCGCCCTCCGGCAGTAGCGGGGCGCCAGGGGCGGCGCGCTCATTAAAGGCGAGGAGCCACACTCGGCCTGCTTGAGGGGTCGGGGGGAGCGCGGGGGTGCTCAGGGGGCTGCAGCCCTCTTGGGGGGGGGCTCCTGCAGCAGCAGCCGTGCAGGGGGAGCTGTGCAGATGTGCAACGGATCGGGTGATGCCTTTGTACGGTGTAGGGTGAGCCCCCACAGTGTGCACAGTGGGTGCATTTGGTGATGGTTGCATGTGTGCAAGGTGCCCCCTGTGTGTGTCTGTGTGTGTGTGCAATGGAGGGGTGATCCCTGTGCAGGTGTGCAATGGAGGCGTGGCCCCTGTGTGTGTGCTGAGCACAGCCTGCACATGGGTAGGCTGACCATCGGTGTGTGTGCATGGGGCAGGACAGCAGTGTGTGTGTGTGCAATGCAGGAAGTGCAATAAAGCGCAGTACGGCGAGTGCAATAATGTGCAATACAGATGGTGCAGTAGAGTGCAATGCAGGGGGCATGCAGTAACATCCGATGCAGGGTATATGCAATGCAGCAGGTGCCATAATGTTCAGTGCAGCAGGTGTGCAGTACAGTAGGTGTGTTATGTAGGGTGCATGCTGTGCAGTGGATGCAGTAACATGCATTGCAGTGGGTGTGCAATGCAGGGAGTTCACAATGGGGCAGGTGCGCAATGCAGTGGGTGCAATAACGTGCAATGCAGTGGGTGTGCTGTACAGGTATGTGCAACGCAGTGGGTGCAATAACTTGCAGTGGGTGTGCTGTACAGGTGTGTGCAATGCAGGGGTGCATTAAAGTGCAACGTAGTGGATGCAGTAACTTGCAATGCAGCAGGCATGCAATGCAGCGGGTGCAAAAAATGTAACAGCAGACCACAATGCAGCAAGGGTGCAATAATGTGCAATGCAGCAGGGGTGCAACGCAGGGTGCAACAACATGCAACACAGTGGGGTTGCAGTGCAGCAGGGGTGCAATGCAGGAAGCAATAACGTGCAATGCAGCAGCTGTGCAATGCAGGGTGCGTGCAGTGCAGGGTGCAGTAAGGTGCAGCGCAGCGGCTGTGCAATGCCCGGTGCAATGCCCCCTTTGCAGCCGGCGGTGCCGCCGCGCGCCCAGCGCCACGTGCCGCGGCGCCACGTGCAGAGCTGCGCCGCGCGCCTGCCCCTCCCCCCCCCACCCACCGCCGCCGCTGATTGGCTGCCGGGAAGGCGCGAAGGGCGGGGGGGCGGGGCGGGCGGCGAGGGCCGAGCGTGATTGGTGGGGGGCGCGGGGGGCGGGCGCGATTGGCCGAGGCGGGCGGCGTGCTGACGTCAGAGCGCGGCGCGGGCGGCTGCGTGAGTGAGGGCCGGCGGCGCTGAGGGGACGCCATGAGCAAGGCGCACCCGCCAGAGCTGAAGAAGTGAGCGCGGGGCCGGGCCGGGACCGGGACGGGACGGGGGGCACCGGAAGGCACCGGGAGGGGCTGCGGGGCCGGGGGGAGATGTAAAAATTGAGGGGGGGTGGGCACGGAGCCGCCCGCTGGGCTCCCGGCATGCCCCGCGGCCCGGTGTCATGGCGGCCGTGCCCCCCCCCAGACCCCTTTTCTCCTCAGACCACCCCCACCCCCTAAACTTACCCCTCAGATCACCCCCGTTTCCCCCAGATTTCTCCTCAGACCACCCCCATTTCTCCTCAGATCCACCCCACATTCACCCAGACCCCACCCCCTTAGGACTCCCCCCTCAGATCCCCCGTCACACTCCCCTTTTCCCTCAGACTCTCCCCTTTCCCCTATACTCCCCCCTCAGACCCCCCTTTCCTCTCAGACCCCCCCTTCCCCTATACTTTCACCTCAGACCCCCCTTTCATCAGAACCCCCCTTTCCCCTATACTCCAACCTCACACCCCCCCCCTTTCCCCTATACTCCCCCCTAGGCCCCTCCCCATTCCCGCTCAGATTCCCCCCTTCCCCCCCAGCCCCTCTCCCTTCCCCCCAGCCCTCCCCACACACCTCAGCACCTCTCACCTCTTTTCCCTTTCATTGCAGGTTCATGGACAAGAAGCTCTCATGTGAGTCCCGGCACCGCGCTGTGTCCCCGTATCACCCCCCTTGAGCCCCATTAATGCCAACCCACATCCCATCTCCTGCTTTAAGGAGTTTTTTTGGCCCCACGGCGATGCGATGCTCTAATTTCCCCTCACACACTAAAAAATAAACATAGAAGTTCCCTTGCGGGAAGAGCAGCTGCCTGCCCTTTACACCCAACGCGTTTCTTGCAGTGAAGCTGAACGGCGGCCGCCACGTGCAGGGCATTCTGCGGGGCTTCGATCCCTTCATGAACCTGGTCATCGACGAGTGCGTGGAGATGGCGCAGGGAGGGCAGCAGAACAACATCGGCATGGTGGTGAGTGCTGCAGGGGCGGGCAGGGGGCAACAAACTCTGCACCGCTGCGCAAACTTTAATCAATTGTGTCCAAAAAAGCCACGTTTTAAAAAGCCACAACTCCTGTGCCCAAAAAAAGCCACATTTTAGACTGTCACCTCACTGCTCTCGCCTTCTCTTTGCAGGTAATACGAGGGAACAGCATCATCATGCTGGAAGCTTTGGAGCGAGTGTAGAGCCAGTGAAACCCGCTGTGACGAGACCTAACCCGCCCTGTTTTGTGTACCCTTTTCCCTGAACCTGGAGTGAAGCGTTCAGGAGTGTAAACTTATTTTTTTTTTTAATAAATTTTGTAATGGTTGAAGTAACTCGTGTAAGATGGACTTTTTGTGTAGCCAGAGCGTGACTTTTGTGAGCAGAGCAGTGTGTTGGTAGCTTTAAACCTCAGGGAACACTCAGGATGCTAAATCTCTCCAAGAGGATGTCAAAATGGCTCTACCTTTGGTTTTCTTCCCTAAAAAACAGGCAACAAAGCTGAGCCTTGTTCACGGGGTCTCGATTGCCAAGAAAATGGTAAATTCCCCTCTGCTGATAGTGCTGGAGAACGTTTGTGCTCAAGGGGGCTGCCTGGCAGGAGGAAATGATTTAAATAAAGGTTTTTAAATTAACATTTTTGCTCTCTGTCTGCTCCATGGCATCACTGAGGCCGGTTTGTGCCAACGCTCCGGGACAATGGAGGTGCTTGTGGTGCATGCCCAGGGCCTGCAGAAATGTTGGGAGCTTCCTAAACAAAACTTGGCCTTTTTGGGGTGGTTTTGTGAGCCTGTCAATGCCCCTTCCAGGTCCTCAGTGAACAGGACTTTTTTTTCAGGTCCTTTTTTGTTACTTTTTTAACAAACCTTTTCCTCCAGCCTTTCCTAGCTACGTGACATTTTTGGGAGCCCGCTATGTACAGCGCCGCAGGCAGGCGCCGGGGCTGAGTATGTAACCCATAAATATTTAGGTACCCATCATATAGACGAGTATAAATATTTAGTTTGCTTTCTAGCCCCTCCACAGGGTGGCTTCCAGAAGCTGGAAGCCTTCAAACAGCGCGAAAGGAGAAAAGCAGGGACAGAAGCAGCAACTTGGACGCAATAAATGCGACCCCAGCTGAATTCCTCTGGTAGTAGGCAGGTTTACAAGCGTACAGCTGCCTTTTTGTCCTGCAATTTAGCTTTAATTAGCTAAATTCATCACTCCTAGCATGAGACAGTGCTCGTGGTGGCCTGCTGCTGAGCCTGAGCTCTCCAGGTGAGCGCAGCCTTGCCCCTGCAGCTAACTAACAGGCAATTAATTAACTTGTTCTCCATCAGGGAGGAGTTCCTGTCCAGAAAGCTGGGATTAGCCGCTAGCACCGACAGTATTCCTTCAGTTCTCATCCCTGCAGCACTCGCTGAGGATGACTACACCGCTACGTGGCTGATGAAGGCCCGGTAGCAGCTCTGTGAGAGCGCAACACAACCCAGACAGAGCTCCAGGCGACGCCTCCAGCTCCCTCCGAACCGTCACATTAATTTTATTTTAATGACAACCCGGTGCTTTCTGCATAGTTGGATGTGGTTGAGGTGTCGCAGCAGCGTTAGGTACGGTCAAGGGGACAGAAAGGCTTCTCCCGAAAAGTTGAGCTGCTAAAACCAAGCGGGGCCCTGCTGTAGGCAGCTAAACCTTGACAAAAAGTGGGCATTTTGCCTGCTTCCCACCCATTTTGGCAACTCCCCCAACTCCCTTAGCTAGAAGCAGACCCATCTCCCCCCCCCCCAGCTCACGGTACTTCTGGACGCAAATTAAAAGCTAAAAACGAAGCCACGATTTCCACTGCACCAGGCCCACCCCAAGAGCTAACTACTTGATAGATCCCCAAAAAAAAAAAAAGGTCCAGGCAGAAAAGTTCAGGGCCAAGACGTTGATTTTTTTTCCCCCAACTGAAGGAAATCGACACACACAGGTCTGGGGGGGGCTCAGCTGAGCACAGCGATGCAGATCTGGGGTTGGGCAGGCTCCTCATCGAGAAGGACACTTTAGGGTCAACGTGGCATTTACAGCTTGGGGGCAGAGCGAGTGTTTTGCATGAGAGCGCTCGTTTAAAGCGCCTGCCACCTTTTAATTACCACTCCAATCGAGCAGAGGCAGCTGGATGGCCTCAGGTCCGAGCGAGGCGCTCCTCGGGCTCAGAGCTCCGTCTTCAGCTTCTCGTGCAAGTCCTCCTGGTCGATCTTGTCGGCGTTGCCGTACCAGCGGTGGTAGGCGAGCAGCGCCGCGTTCTTGGCCGCGATGGCGCTCATCTCCATGGCGCTGGCGGCCCACTCGATGCCGTTGAGGTAGTAGAGCTGCTCGTGGAGGATGATCGGGGGTAACGGCTCCGGGGGGCTGTAGTGAGGGTACGCCAGCCACTTCTTCACCTTGACCGAGTCGTAGGAGGAGAAGAGCAAGTTGAGCTGCTCTTTGGTGAGCACTTCCTTGGAAAACACCTTCCAGACGGCCGACTGCAGGGGCAGCTTTCCTTCCTCGCCCTTTTTTTCCACCGGAGACACCACCCCTAAGCTGTTGATGAAGAGTTTGGGATTCTCCGTGGTGAAAATGGCACCAAAACGAAAGGCGGAAGGGTCCTGGTAACCGAAGAAGGAGGCGTTTAAGCGCCCGTGCACCAAGGTCGCCACGGTCTGGTGGTATGGGCTGGAGAACTCGGGGACGGGAGGGTTGAAGTTCTTGAAGGTGATGTTGGCCATCCTGCGGTTCAGCGGAGCAGCGATGACGACAATGTCGTACGTGTCCCCCGTCACCCCCGCCGTCGTGTTGTAGGTGACCTGGTAGAGCTTCACGGGGTCCCCTGGGGAGGAGAGAAGAGCTCAGTCATCCCGTTTCACCGCTGGGGGAAATCCCAGCGTCCTTCCCACTTTTGAATCCCATCCCACTGGGGTTTATTACGCTTTGTTGTCAGCTGAAGCTTTTTGAAGTATTACACGCTCAGATGGTGATCTCTGGCTTTGAAGAGAGCCCAGCTTTTTCATTTTAAAAGACCAAAGAAAGGCAAACAAATGCAACTCACCTGTGGATCTGGGTCTGGTTTTGGGCTCTATGGACAAAACCGTTCCGGAGATAACTTCTGCTTTCGAGGCGTAGATGAGGCCAGTGCAGACGAGTTTGTTTCCCCCTTTTACCGACCAAAGGCCCGATTCTGCCCCTGCCAGAGAGACAGCACCTACAAGGAAACCACGATCATTAGCACTACTTATCCAGCACCAGTCTGTAGGGAAATGCTTGAGGCAGCAAGTGGAAAATTAAAGGAAACGGTGTCCCATCGGGACACAGAGCTTGCTTAATGACAGGGCTAAGTAGGTCACTTAGCAAGCGATTGCTCATTTGCCAGAGTAACCCAGTAACCCAGCCAGGGAGGGCAGCGGAAGGAATCGTTCTGCGATAGGAAATAAATAAATGGGTTGCTGCCAGCCCAGCCCAGGAAGCAGGAACCCCAACACACAAGGTATGAAGAGCACAAGGTCACCAGGACATCATTCCGTCCCGTGTGCCCCTTTTCCCAGGGGGAGGACCTCGAAACACCCACCTACAAACCCGTTTATGTTGACACCTTGCCCGTAATTGACTCTCATGGTCGGGCAAACCACCTCGTTTATGAACTTGTGGGAGAAGCTGGCCTTCTGCATGGCTTCATCGATGGTTTGGTTCAGCATCTGGGTGAAATCGTTCCCTCCGAGGGCATGAAGGAGCCGCTCGTTGCTGCTGAAGGTGTAGTCGTACGTCTGGTAGCGATAGATCCTTTAACGGGAGAAAAGGAAATGCGCTCGCACCAGCTGCACAACACGTGCACCAGCCAAGGAGCTCTTATCGTGGAAACAGAATTCAAGCGTTCAGTTGCTGTTAATTATCTGCTGCCCTTGGAAAATGAAAAGAATCTCACGGTGCCTCCTGGGGTAGGGCTCCCGAGAGCCTTTGAAGGGAGCAGCAGGGCTCATACTTCCAGCCATGACCTAGCCTAAGTGGTAACAGGTCTAAGGAGAGCCCATTTTCAATCCGCTCACCTTTCCTAACCAAAGCACGTTGTGCACTGCTACAAATTCAACGACCTTTAGCACCCAGGTGCCAGAGCCATGGAACGTCTGATCCCCAACCCACGTTTCTGCCGGCAGCACGTTGCCTCATCTCCTTTAAGATTACAGGACTTACCTCAATCTTCCTCCTCGGGAAAAGATTACCAACAGAAAGAGAGCAACCAGAGCCTTGTTTCTCAGCGCCAACGGGACGATTTCACCCATTTTTGCAACTCGGCAGGCACTGCATCCATGCCATCAGCCAGGAACCTTGTCCTCCCTAACGCTCCTGCCACTCGTAAGTAACGTCCAGCGCTCAGCACATGGCTTCCAGCCACCGAGGTGGCCTCCTTACCGCATGAACTTGTCCAGGATGTCCTCCACCCACATGTACATTCGCAGGGGGTTGAAGCCGTAGTGCCAGAGGAGCTTGAGGACGTTGATGATGTACCAGCTGCTCTCCTCGAAGACGAACTCCTCTCCGTTGTAAATGCCCGCGAGGCCGCTGGAGACGGGGGCAGCGGAGAGACCTTGAGAAAAGGGGTGGGAAAAAAAAGGTTATTTAGTGAGGTTGGAATTTCAGGGCTTGGATTTTAGCTTCCTGAGAGGATTTCAGCTTCCTGAGGGGATTTTAGCTTCAGCTGGATGTTATGATTTGGTCCCGGAGCTGTTATAAAGAAGGGAAGGAGTTTGTTTACTTGCAGCCCCCCAGTAAAAGGGGCCCCACCTGCCTCAGACGAGCGTGTGGAATTGCCGGGGAGCTTCATGAGGGGGATTTTTAGGGTCAGGGAGGGGGAAAATAACAAAGCTTCGCCCTGGCTCACCCAGCTCCTTGACGAAGTGCTTCATGTGCAGGTTGAGGGGGTGCAGGACCGAGCCCCCCGCCTCGTAGCCCTCTCCCTCCACCTCCAGCGTGGCCAGGCGGCCTCCCACCGCCTCCCTCTCCAGCACCTCGATCCGGACGCCTCTCCCGAACTTCTCCCGGAGGAAATAAGCCGCCGCCGTGCCCCCGATGCCGCCGCCGACCACGGCTGTGAGGAAGAGGAACCATGAGGAGGAGGGGGAGGAGGATGAGGAAGGCAGCGCGGAGCCCCCTCAGGATCCCCTCCCGGCCCCCCAACCCCGCCGTTACCGATCCTCCCGGGGGCACCGCGCTGCTCCCCTCGGCCCAGGGCGGCCGGGGAGAGGGCGGCGAGGAGCAGCAGGAGGCTGGCGGCCGGCATGGCGCTGCGCGGGGCCGGGCCGGGCCGGGCCGAGCCGTGGGGCCGAGGCGGGGCGAAGCAGGGTTAAAGGCGGCGGGGCGGGGACCGGGCAGCAGCCGCGCCGCTGGTGTAGTGGTATCATGCAAGATTCCCATTCTTGCGACCCGGGTTCGATTCCCGGGCGGCGCACCCCTCTTTTATCCCTTTCTTTTTCTACTTTATTTTATCTTTTTAATTATTTTTATCGCCTAAGGGAGACGCAGGAACACTTTTTAACCTCGTAACACCGAGACGGGGACATAAAAACCAGCAATAACCCCACAATTAAACGGGAACCGGGAGCAAAGCGCATGCGCACAACCGCCGCCTCCCCCCCTCCCTTTTTATCCCCCCTCACGTCTCTTCCCCGCGCGCACGCGCACGCTGAGGTGGCGCGGGGCGCTCGTGCGCCTGCGCCGCCGCCGGGGAGGGGAGGGGGGAGAGGCGAGCGCTATTGGCCCAGCCCCGGCGGCGCATGCGCGCTGCCGCCCCCCCTCGGCCGGCCGGGCCCCCTTCGGCCGCCCGCCGCCATCTTGTGAGGACCCCCGGGCTTCCTGGGCGCGGCGGGGCCGGCGGCGCTCGGGGCTGCCGTGAGGCGCTGAGGGGGCCGGCTTCGGGCCTGAAGAGCCGGGGCTGGCCGGCGGAGGAGGAGGAGGAGCCGGCATGGAGGATGAAATGCCCAAAACCCTGTGAGTGGGGAGGGGGCGACGCCGCCGCTGCCGCCGCCGCCCTTTTGTTCCCGGCTCGGCGGGGAGGGGGAGGCCCCGGGCGCTCTCCTCACCTCCCCTCACGGCTCCTCCGCCACATCGAGGGGCCCGGCGGCTGCTCCCACCCTGGTTCGGGCCTCAGGGCAGCCGGCCCCGACCCCTCAGGGCCCAGCCGTGCCCCCCGCCCCATTCCCTTGGGGCCTCAGCCCTTCGCAGCCCCCCTTCCCCTTCCCCTCCTCAGCAGCTCCGAGCATCGGTCAGCGAGGAGGCAGCCCCGGCCTGGAAGGTGCTCGCCCAGCAGCGAGGTGCTCAGGAGCTTGAGGGAAAAACCCCGCGGAGCCCCAAATCGGCTCCTGGCCAAGTGCCCCTAAAGCACGCTGCGAGCCTCTTGGTTCCCGGGGAGCTGCTTGTAGCTGGGGGGCAGCTCCTCGCCTTGATAAGCACCCTAAATATTATTATTATTTTTTTTAATCACAATGAGTTTTTGCTGGTGGTGTTTGTGCAGCTGATGCCCGTCACTGTCAGTCAGGCTTTTGGTCAGCTGCTGCTCCTGTGGCTGGCTGGGTTTGAAAGGTGTTTGGTGCAGACAGAGGGGTGGGCTTCCCTCCTTCCCCTGGCAGCTTTACCTGGAGCAGTTTCCCTTAATTAACCTAGGATTTGGTAAAATCACAGGCTCACCAGCCTTTCTGTTCCATCAGTGTACCAGCTACCACCGTGAGCTTTGTTTCACGTTGGCGGGATGAACGAGGAGGGAGAGAGGCTCTTGCCAAGCTGAGGGGAAAGTTTCACCCTTGGACAACGGCCGCAGCTATCCCGAGGGCTGCTACATGGCTTGGCTGAGTACCTGGAGGAAAACAAGGCTCTTACGTGACTTAGGCCAGCTCCTCAGCTCCGGGCTTTCCTCAGTGGTAAACCTGTGTTTGCCTCCACGTGTCCTGGTTCGCGCCTCCAAACTATTCTTAGCATCTACAAACATGGGTCAGACACAGGCATGCCGGTGTGTTTATTTAGAGCACTGTTTTCCCTCCTCCGTCCCCGTGAAGTTGTTGCCTGCGGTGGTCTCGGCGGCTCACAGCTCGTGCTGGAGGGAGGGAATTGCCTGTGGTGGAGCACGTGCGGCGTGGTGCACAGCCACGGGCGGCTTTTGGAGCTGCAGAGCTCCCCGTTGGGCGACGTGATGGGAGCTACGTTCCCCTGACCTGCTTCAAGCAGCATCCCCGTGTCGGGCAGAGGGTTTTTTGTGGGGTTTGCAGCTTGGGTTGAGAGCGAGCAGCTTGAGGGAAGGAAAATGCTGCAGAATTCCGGCTCAGGTTTGAAGCGGGTGCTAAATATTTGCTCGCACCAGGATTTCTGGAGGTAGTGCTACAGAAATCCCATCTGGATGTGGGTTTTGCTGCTCCCTTGTAGAGTTTTGGTGTGTTGTGAGGCAAGGATCAGCTGGGTATCCACAGACGTGTTTTTTGAGTTCCCTTAGCATATTTAAGCAGTTTTTCTGGAACAGTTTCCAGATGCTGTTGGAAATAAGGCCTTGTTCTTGTGATGTCCCTGTAACCTGTTCCTTGAAGGGAGAGCCTTGATGTGCTGGTGAACGTTGGGAGCTGTGTTGCTTGTGTAAATGATTTCCTGGAGAAGGGGCTCCCTTCACGTGGCTGCTTACCATCCTCAAAAGTCGCTCTCCAACAGCAGAGATGATGAATCTGAAGAGCAGCTACAAGGCAGACAGCGTTTTTGGACTTGACAGAGAGCTCTTGTTTGTACTTTACATGCGTCTTGAGTTTGTGTACCTGATTTACTCTGTGCACCTAAAAAGATCAGGAAGTGCTAACAGTTCAGCAGTGCTTTTCAAGAAGACACGTGGTGATCTACACACCCTGAGTCGTGTGTAGGGTGCCCTGGATCCTTCATCTGCAGAGAAAAGCAGCACCTGGCTCGCTCCTGAGAATCCAATTAGCAGAAAACAGGGGTAAGAGGGTGCAGGAGGTGACGAGCCTCTCTCTCCGAAGATCTCTGCTCCAGGTGGAGCATCACCCGGCTCACTTCTTGGAAAATTCATGCAGGGCAGTGTCCGGGTGTGTGCTGCACAGAAGCAGGTTGATATCTGGTGTGTAATCACACAGATCGTGTATAATCAGCGTGCACATATGTTGCTGCACTTTATGAACACATTTTGAATGGTCTGGAGAGATTTGTGGGACTCTCAGGGACCTTTTACCGAAATCCCACGTTTTCCAGCCAAATCTAACCTGCGGGCAGGGAGTGCTTAATACAAGGTCTGGTTATCAAAGTGAAAATCCAGCGTTGGCGCAAAGGTCAGGGTGCAGACACCGTGTCTGGAAACTTGCAGTGATAAGTAAACTGTTCATAAACCCGGGAAGTCACGTGGGAGGGTCGTTGCTCAGTGCCTGGGCTTATTTATTAATCCTAATTGCGATAATATTTAAGGAGAGAGAAGAAGCCCTGCTCATTATCAAGCACGGGGTTCATTGTCCTAAGGACAGTGCACTAAACCCTCCTCGTGCCTCAAAGAGCTGATATTGATGAAGTTTGGAGCATGTAGCTGCTTAAAGTGGAGTGCAGCTCTGGCTCGTCCCTGAAATAGTTGCTCCCCTCGAGGTTTGCTGGCAGGGTTTGGGCCATGGTGTGGCTGAGGCGCTCCCCGCAGAGGCCGTGCTTGGCCACACGGCGTTCCTCTGGGGGAAGGTGCTGCTGAGGTTTCTGCCTGCTTCTCCGCATGCTTGCTTAAAAAATCCCGTGATTTGGGATTAAAAAAATAAAAATAATCCCTGTGGATTTACGTTTCCTTGCAGAGAGTGCAAAAGTGTTGTAAAAATCCCAAAGCAAGGTGAGGGGGTGAATTTGTGCTCCGTAAGGCTGATCCTTTCAAATGAAGGAAGATGAGGGAATGCCCTCACTTAGCACAGTCACCCTTGGTTGTTTCAGGGCTTTCAGAAGTTTTTTTTTAAAAGGAGCTGCCTAAACATTGTGTAAAACACTCGCTGAACACCAGATTTAGCTGTTAGGGTGGCTGGGGAAGTGGTGCTTACTGAACGATGGCTGCACGTGGTGGTTGTAACCATTTTTACGCGTGGAAATGAGGTCGTTGGGTGTCCCTATGGGGCTTTCTGCTTGGCTCTGCACCAGGGTAGCATTTTAGGACCGCAGACTTTTGGTGGGACCGAGGGTGCAGGCTGTTGCTGCCTGCCTTAAGTGACCCATTTCTGCCTGTTGTTCCCTGACTCGCTGTACGCCTCATTTTCACAGGCCAACCTGGTGGGGCTGGGTGTTTGAGGGACAACTTTCAGCGGTATTTGCTCCGTTACGTGGCTTTTGTCCCCTGGTGTCCCAGTGGCCGCGTTCCTACTGCTGCTTCAGATGCCAAATCTCTCTCTGGGGAGAGTCGGAGTTGGTGGTGACCTGACAAGGGTCTTGACTGCTTGCATTTCAGTTTTTCTGCTTAAAATCCCTCTTCTCTGCCTCCCCCTGCTTTTGCACCTGCACTTCTAACCTTTTATTTGGTTCTGTAGATATGTGGGGAACCTGTCAAGAGATGTGACCGAAGCTCTCATCCTCCAGCTGTTCAGCCAGATTGGACCATGCAAAAACTGCAAAATGATCATGGATGTAAGAGCCTTTGCCTAATTATTTCCGTGCTCGTTAGAGCAGATGGCTTTGGGTCTTCGAGTATTTCAGAATTCTCCTGGAAATACAGTGTGACCACCTTAAGGGGATGTAATAAAGGTGGAGGTCACAGTCACGTAGTTTTGGCCCAATTTCTGGTATAATATAAGGGGGGGGGTGGCATTTTGAAAGGGACTAAGCAGGTTAATCCATGGGGATATTCGGAATTAGGTTCAAAAAGTCCTTTTGGGCCATCCTTAAACCTTTTTACTTAAACCAAAACCTCCTGGAGCACTGTTCGTGTTTGGATCAGATGAGTTAGGTGTTCAGATTTAATAAGTAAGGGGCTGAGAATAATAGCGAGACTACAGCTTGAAGAGGTTTTGATCAGAAATCTTTTTTTTTTCTTTTCTACCAGACAGCTGGAAACGATCCCTATTGTTTCGTGGAGTTCTACGAGCATCGCCACGCGGCTGCAGCGCTCGCTGCTATGAATGGCCGGAAGATAATGGGTAAGGTAAGCTGTCATGTCTACAGGGTGAGTTGGAGCTGGAAAACACAGGCTGTACCTCAGATTGTGGGGGAGAAACCCCATGCGAGGCCAGGCGGATGCACTGCAGGCGTTAGGCACTTGGTTTGAACAGCGGCCTCAGCGTGGCTGACCAGAAAAGCCTTTTTGGCTGTTGTAGGAAGAATTCAGAATCAAGTGGGAATGTAGGATTGGGGAGGGCTCGGGGACAGCAGCCATAAAGAATATTTTAACTGCACTGGCCTTACCTGGACAACATCCCTTTCTCCTCATCCCTGAAAAAAAAACACTCGCACCCAGCCAAAATATTTAGGCAAGGCACGCTCACCTGCTGTGCTTTTAGCTAGCAGGATGCAGTTTAGAAGAACAAGCCCTCCCCCCAAAAAAAACACCTTCAGCTTAAGCTTTCCCCTGAATCTTGCACATCTGTAGCATCAGAATTAAATGCTGGTGGTGTCTGTGCTCGGTGGTGATTGCTGTGGTCTAACCTGGACAATTGATGTTTGCAGGAGGTGAAAGTGAACTGGGCAACAACCCCCAGCAGCCAGAAGAAAGATACGAGCAGTAAGTGTTGCTTACACATCGAGTTGTTGCCTGATTCGTAGCAGTAGCTTTTAAACATAAGCAGTAAGCATCGTGCGGTTCTGTGCAGTAATGTTTTGATCGTAATCCTAAGATATTATTTAATGTGTTTGTGTTAATGAACTTAAGAACAAATCTAATCTTTGTCATCAGGTAGTACCGTTGTCAACACACTGCGTTCGCAAGGTAATTGTGTCTTCTTAAACATAAAATGAAATCTCTCGAGGGTATTCACTAACCACCTGGAGCTGTGTGTGGGGTTTTGTTCATCATTATTTCATATTTTTTTTTATGAAGAGACTTCCCTTTCGTTTCCCTGTGGCATCAGAAAGCAGCTTAGTGTTCACTATTTAATTCTGGTGCTGG
The DNA here is from genome assembly GCF_964211825.1 of Aythya ferina. Taxonomy (NCBI): domain Eukaryota; kingdom Metazoa; phylum Chordata; class Aves; order Anseriformes; family Anatidae; genus Aythya; species Aythya ferina. The sequence goes on from NC_140310.1 coordinate 24,029, forward strand.
TGTTCAGGTGTTTTGTAGGATTGCAACTGTGAAATTAAAAAGAAATAAATATATATGTGTATAAAACAACAACAAAAAAAAATAATTTAAAAAATACACCTTTTCCTCTGCTATTGAGGCAGAATACTTGGCTCATTTTAACACTGCAGTATGCACTGCTTCAGACAGACTCCTTGGGAACGTGTAAACTTCTTCCCAAATGGGGCTTCTTCATTACCCACTCGTGGCAAGTGTAGCTAGCGCTGTTTTTCTCAGCAAGCTTTGAATTCCTGGAGCCAAGTGGGGTTAAACTCCATCAGCATCCCAGCAGCCTTGAAAGTTTCTTACCTGCTGCAGTGCAAATAAAGTACAAAAGTCTGTGTATTGCTCTAAGATGGTGCATGATGGATTGTTTGGTCGTAGTGGAGGAACTCAGATGCAGGATTTTTGTTTCTCTTTGGTGTGTGTTTCTAATGGATCTGATACAAATTGAAGGGATTACTCTTTCCGTTCTGTTGCCTTCAGTCTTAGTTCACTTGCACATGGATTCACACACATTGAATTCACGTGGATTCACATGGTGTAATGGCTGGGCAACCAAAACTCGGGGCTTTTGAGAACTCAAATTCTTTAACAGCAAACTGTTGCAATGCAAGGTATTTTTTTGATTTGTTCTTCACAACCTACGGTGTTAAATCGGACGTCTAGCAAGGTTCAAAGTATGTCCTGCTCTAGAATGACTGTAACCTGCATTTCTTGAAACTGTGAGGTGTTTCAGTTGATAAGATTTTATATAGTTTATGATCTTGTAACGTATCAAAACTTAACATTAGCGTACCAAGAGAGAGATTTTCTTGTAGTGTGGCACATTAAGTAAATAGCTTGAGACCTTTTATGGTAAATAGACTGGTCTTAAAAGCAGTTTGTAAAAACAAAATGTAAATGCCATATGTCACACTAACTTAAAGTTACTGACAGTATAGTGCTACCAAGCAGTGGATCTGTTACAAGCAGTAGTAAATTCTGTTTCATAGTGAACTCTAGTCTTCATGTAGCGTTTAAGACCTGGAAATCCATGCTATATGAGAGTGCTGTACTCTGTGTACGTGTCTGTGTGTGTGTGTGTGTTCAGGGGTTCTCTTCAAACTTTAAACTCCTTTTTTTTTTTTTCTCTTTCCCCAAAAGACCATTTCCATGTCTTTGTTGGAGACCTCAGTCCAGAAATCACAACTGAAGATATTAAAGCAGCTTTTGCGCCATTTGGAAGAATATCGTAAGTAACTTTAGAGGGTAAATAAACTAAAAGTTCTCTCTCCTAAATGGAGGCAGCCTCATGTTTCAGTAAGTAAAAAATGAGAGTTGACAGAGTGCAGGAATATACATTCATCTGTTCATACAGCAACTCGAGTCTGAAAGGTTGGGTGTTAAGCAGGATGTGTAAAGAGATGTCTTTAGAGTAGCTCATTCTGCTTTCCTAGAACAGTTGCACACGACTTGCTTTGGTTTCATACTCCTTGCATTGTTTGGCAAAGCAACAGTGGAAAAAAAAAGAGAGATAAACGTGGGGTTAAGCATTTAACTTGCCCTCTCAGCAACCACACAAGCATCACGCTTTATAGTTTGTGACTGAGTCCGTTTGCATGTTCACGTCTCGTGAGGCTTTGGAATTTTTGTTAGCCGTGGCGTGCAGGCCACCAGTAGCATCCGTTTTTTTGGCAGTTCAAAGTCCCACTCCCCCAAAATAAAAACCTTTCCAGCGCAAGGCTCCCTGTGGCACCTGAAGGCTGCAGCTCGAGCGGCCTCAAAGTGTTCGGCGCTGTGTCAGCCTGTAGGGCTTGGCCGAGTTGCACTCATCAGTTGTGCAGGGCGATGGTGTAACAAGCGAACGTGGTGCAAACGGGGAATTGTGGCCGCAGGTCTCTGCCTGCCGGTTTGTTGTATGCAGGGTGTAGCAGTAAGGAGCACTTCGTTCATTCCATCCTCCAAATGTAAACCATTAATTTTCCTTGTAGTGTTGTCTGTACTGGACATTGAAGTTTCTTGATGGTGATGTAAGAGAACGTAGAGTGCTTTGGAGTGTTGTGTAGTGAAGCATTTAATTGAAGTAAGTTTGTTTTTTTGTTTTTTTTTTTTTTGTTTTTCCCTCAGAGTCCAGTGTATTACTCTTTTAATGCCAGCTTGATTTCCTCTTATGATAAGGTTTTTAAAAAAAAAAAAAGATCTGAATGTCGCTTGCTTCAGAGAACTGTAAAGCTTGACTCCATCTCCTGTCATCTAGGCAATGTAGAGGGTCAGACTCTTAAGGAGAGTCAATTTATCCTCACGGCCAAATGTGCTCTGGATGGAAGGCTTGAGGGACTCTGAAGTAGATCCAAACTGGCGCTTTGCTGCTGGAATGAGAACGCAAGGCAGGGAGCAGTAGCTGGCTGCGCTGGTGTGAATGTGGTGGAGCTACGAACTAATTTGCCCCAACCTATTCAGCAGTAGGGTTCCGGGGTGACTCTCAGCAGATGTTCTTCTTTACCAAACAAATACTCCCCAAACAGAACTCCTCCTGAGCAAGGGGCAAAAAGTAACTTCTGATTATCCCCTGGGGGAGCAGAACTGATAGCAAACATTGCTCCACGATCCCTATTCCCCTTTGTTCCAGGAGAGCTTTTTGGATGCAGGGCTGCTGCCGTGTAGGAGCAGGGCTGCTGACTGGGCTCTGCAGAGCACAAGGTTTCTCTTCCCTAGCAGTGGTGGTGGCAGGGAAGGGTGAGCAGCGCTCTTTATTTTGTGTCCCTCAGCACACCACTGTGAAGCCAACAAATTGAAAGCTGCAGTTTGCCCTGGCTTAAACTGCCAGTCCAAAACGAGAGGAGTAGTTAAAAAGCGTCCCCATTTTAACTCCTAAACTCTTGTTCCCCCAGAGGGTCAAATAAATAGCAGAAGGGACCTTCATTTTCTACTTATTTAAATTTAACCTGAAGGAATAAATATTGCTACTGTCTCTTAAACAGTCGAATGAAGTTACTTGACTTGACTTGTTCCTCATCAGTGACTAGTTTCTGGAAATGTGGTGCTAATGGAATATTTCCTGATTATTTTTTTTAAACATTGTTTTTGTTGGTGTTAAACTGAGCTTTTTTTTTTCATGAAACCAAGGTTGAACTACTGCATGATTAGCACATAAGAAATTTTGGTAATTCTTTGCATCTGAACTTTTTAATCACTGTAAAAGCACACTTTCATTGTGGTTTCCTTTTATGCTTGCTGTACGCATGTTTTCACTTGTTCTCAAGTCTTATTTTCAAAGTTTTCAGTTGAGGGTAAGTAGAGATGAGTTTTTCCCCCCCTCCCTCTTTAGGCTATTCAGAGCAAACCGATCTAAAAGTACCCGAGTGGCTCTTCTCAGGCAATTTGTAACAAACTACCCAAATTCAGATCTAACCCAGGAAGGGAAATAAATAATTTTATTATTATTATTTTATTTATTTATTATTAAAAAAAAAAAAAAAAAACAATGGGAGGGGGGAGGTATTACAAAAAAATAAAGAAATAATGTTTCTAGCATTGGAAGAGGTATTTTCCTCGGGCCTTAACGATGGTGTCAGTGCTGTGGGCTTATGTGTACCAGAATAAGCTGATGATACACCATTTGCAGTTAATGTAAGGCTTAAAAGAAATAAATTAGTATAACGAACCTTCTCTTCATTGTGACTTTTCTCGCCAGTCTTGGAATGCTAAATGTTGTGCACATGTTACGCTAGTTTCTCTGACCCGTATAATTTTATACAGCCGTAAGTTACATTGCATGACTTTCTGACTGGTTTTCTGTTTTTGTTTCTGTTCTTTACTGCCTGTATGTGTGGGGCAAAGGAGGGGAGGAGAGGGTGGCCTGTAGGTGAGAGCATCTCAGCCCTTGGCTAACTCGTACGCAAATTGCCTGAGAAACACTGTAGAATGACGTTCCACGAGTGGGGTTTAGCTCTTGTAGCTGGGTTCTCTTTTTAACTCAATCTCAAATAATAGGGCTCTGGTTATTTTGCAGAGTGTCTCTGAAGAATGGACAGAATTGCCATGGCTAACTACAAGCTACAGTTCACAGTGGACAAACGTTGTAGTTTTCTTATTTACTTTTCTAAATTTTATTTTTCTTTTTGCTTTTTTATATCTTGTAGTTTCCAATCAGTCCTGTATGATTGCTGTTGTACAAATGCAGTTTAAATTATTTGTAATATGTAGTTTAAAACATAAATGTTTCGGTGTTTTATTTTCTTCAATAATTTCTGAAAATGTCAATCTCTCAAAATTTACAGCTGCCCACAGTCCAAAAAGGGGGTAACGAATTGACCTGAGAAAATTAAAGAATTCAGTTAACAGGCGACGTATGCCTTTTAATTCCTATCTTTTTTCATTTTTTCTATTTAATATTTTGAATGAGTAGGTAGAATGTGTTGGCAAATAGCAAGTTTAAAAATTGCATGGTTAAAGAGAGCCATTCAGCTAATGTTAGTCAGCTACGTGGCTTCAGTGATTCTTTTGAATAGCTGCTTTGACCATGCTTTGTGTCTTAACAGTATGTAAAAGCATTTGGAAGCGGGAGCCAACTGTCGTAAAGTACATACGTTTGTTAGAGAAGCTATTGATTTGCATGTTTACAAAATTAAGTTTAATTTTGCTACTACCTGGCAAAGCATTAGTAAAGTTCTGTTTAGAAAAGAAGCCATTTGCTTTGACTGTGTTGCTGGTGCAATAAACAGTTGACTTTAGTAGAGGTGAAACGTGAGAATAAGCTGTACATGTGACTCAAGTTGTCATTTGAGCAAGGTTGGCTTCGCAAGGTGCTAAACTGCCTCTTGTTTCTGCTTTTTAAGGGATGCGCGTGTGGTTAAGGACATGGCAACGGGAAAATCCAAAGGCTATGGCTTCGTTTCCTTCTTCAATAAATGGGTAAGATTTGGCACGGTCTGGAGCACCTCTGAAAAGTGGGTGGTGGTTTTCAGCAGCTGCTCCAGGGAATGAGAATTTTTGGTCCCCAGCTCGCCCTGTTTTCTGTTTCCCCTCCTGCTGAGGGGCAAATGATTTTGTCTGTTTGGCGAAGCGCTTTAGTATGGCTTCAGTGTTTCAGCCTTGATGGTGAGTGACATCAGAATGAGTGAGGTACAGGAATGACAAAGAGAACATCTCTGGTATATCAGGTGGGATGACCTGTCTGTGTCTTCTTGGAAAGAATTAGGGCAAAGTGTTAAATGCTGTTCATTGGCAATGAGTTAATAGCAAAAGATCTGGGCTGCCTGAGGTTAAGGCGACCTGCTTGGAAGACTGCCTGCCAGCTGAGCTGAAGGTTTTGGTACTTGTTTTGGTGAAGAAACCTTGCTAAAATGTCAGCTGGATGGGGTGTGACTTCAGAAACCAGAGGTCCTGCTGTAGGCAGCCTTTGATGTGCTCCGTGAAGCCGAACAGTGCCCCTTCTCCTCCCTAAAACCCCTTCTTTGAAGGTTTCTTTTGGCAAACTGCAGATGTCAGACAGGGGAGGTGTGTGGTGACTTCACTCCTGTGCCTGTATCTCAAAAGGCAGAAATGTCAAGAATGTTTTTCTTTTTCCCCTCCCTCTCTCGTGGGCAGGATGCAGAGAATGCTATTCAGCAGATGGGTGGCCAGTGGCTCGGTGGAAGGCAAATCAGAACAAACTGGGCAACAAGGAAACCTCCGGCTCCAAAGAGTACCTACGAATGTGAGTGTGTTCAGCTGGGCCTTCTGCAAACCTCCCACCACACACATGGGGAGGAAAACTGTGAAATCCACACATTTGGAGATGGGGGGAGAAGGGAAAGTGGGTACTCAAATGCAAAAAACTCTTGAACACTTCCGAAACTCCTGAATAAATCAAGTGATGGTGATTGTATTAATGTTACCACTAGGGGGATCCATCAAGCTTCTGCATGCTTAGTTTGGGAGCTGTCTGTCAGCACAACTGAGATGGCTGTGTTGGTTGTTTTTTTTTTTTAACTTTGCTCCCTCATTTTTATGGCTTCCTGCTGTGGTAGAGAGCAGATAGGGCTGCATTAAAGCATTTCCACAGGAGAGATTTTAAATGAGGTGTATCGGACCTATTAGATAGCCCTGTGATGTGAATTTAATTTCACAGCACTGTCCCTGTCCCGAGCAGCCTGTCCCACGTGGGAGCTGTTGCCAGAAGTCACGTACTGGGGACCAAACTTCCCTCCTGCCCTGTGCCACCCTTTGTTTTCAGGGTGTTGGCGAGTTGTGCCCAGTGTCTTGTGCCTATGAGTAAACACTCCAGTGCTTAAGAAGAACTTGTTGCCCTGTGTTTTATAGAGCAAAGGTCTGGAGGCTGTGTCTGTCTGAGACGTTAATTCACCACTCTGTGGTTCAGATAGACGGCCAGACATACCCAAGTGAAAGTGCTGACCTTGGTAAATATTTGTCACGAGCTCTGGCGGCCTGGCTCCTTCCTGGAGGCCTGTTGGGATCAGAGTTGTTGCATAACGCGTGTGCGATCGGCTGAAAAACTCTCTAAAAAAATCTCTTGCAGCAAACACCAAACAGCTGTCTTACGACGACGTGGTCAATCAGTCCAGCCCGAGCAATTGCACTGTGTACTGCGGGGGTGTGACTTCGGGACTGACAGGTATCGTGTCTCCGAAACGCGGCGTCCCGTTGTGTGACGCCGAGTGACGCCGCCGTCACCTCATTCTGATGCTCTGCTTCTTGTTGCTTCAGAACAGCTAATGCGCCAGACCTTCTCTCCGTTCGGGCAGATAATGGAAATCCGAGTCTTCCCTGATAAAGGATACTCCTTCGTGCGGTAAGGCTGTGAAGAACTTCGTGAAAATTAAGGGTTCTCTGACTGCAGCCTGGTCTGAAGAGTGAGTTAGGGCTTGGAGAGCTGCTGGCACGAGCAGAAGAAAAAAAACTTAACTCAGTCTAAACAACCTTGGCTATAAACAACCCGGTGTGCTTGTAGCCACATCTGTCTGCTGCCTGAGATGTGTCTTGCAGAAGACTCCTGCTTTCTGACTTAGGGTGATTCTGCTGGCAAGGGTTGTTGGGAAGACCCGGCCTTAGTCCCATGACTACCAGTGCTGATACTCAAATCTGGGACCGGTTTATGCTGCTCTGCCCTTCCCTAGCAGTGCTGCAGTAGCCTTAATCATAACAGATCCCCGACTATTCCTTTTTTTTGTAATTTTCCAGTTGAGTTACTGAGGCAGTCAGTCAGTTTCAGTGACATTTCTGGGAGCACCCTTATCTCTTAGTTGACAAGGCTCCAGATAATAAATAATTATTGACTTGCTCTCCGTGCTGTTAAATTTTTTAACTTATTTACTGAGTGATAATGGAACGAGTTACAACACTGAGACAGGAAAACCGACCTTAGCCTGGCAGTCCTTCCGCTTTGGGGGTGATGAAAAAAAGTCTCTGCAGCCAGCCTGCTCTTCTAGCAGAACTTAAACCCGTGCTGCTGGCTGTGGGGCTCTCTGGGGTTTACTTCCAGATGTTGCTCACCAAATTGTTCATGTTGGTATGATTTCTGTGTCAACAGGTTTAATTCTCACGAGAGCGCTGCACACGCCATCGTTTCTGTCAACGGAACAACTATAGAAGGGCACGTGGTGAAGTGCTACTGGGGCAAGGAAACACCAGACATGATCAGTCCGGTCCAGCAGGTCAGAACTCTCTGCCAATATCAAAGACAAAAGCTTAAAGTTTGTCCCATAAAAACCTGTTAAAAGGCTGTAAAGCCTTTGTGCTTGCTAGTTCGATGATGCAGCACGTGTGAGTTCTGTGTTACCGCTTATTTCAAGTATTTCTCTGAAGCACAGTCAGGGATTTAAAATCCTTTGGAAGATGTGGAATCTTGTTTCTTAAAAAATTGTGATGCAGAATTTAAGAAAACTTGCAGGTAATTGTCCACATGTGGCATTATCTTCTCTGCCAGGAAGGTAAACGGTGCCGTTCCTCTGTCCTGGATCTCTGTGGAAAGGCTCTGGGAGACAACTGCCTTGTTTATGGCTGAAACTTGAGCAATTAAATGTTTGTGCACCGAAGGAACATCCTACTAAATATCTGCATTTCCATTTCTGAATGACTTTTAGCAAGCTTCCAGTTGCAGGCAGATGGGGCAGGCGGGATGAGTCGTGAGGCTGTAAATCGCAGCGTTCCCGGGCACTGCTTAATACGAGGCCGTTTGTGCTTGCAGAATCAAATCGGCTACCCGCAGGCGTACGGGCAGTGGGGCCAGTGGTACGGCAACGCGCAGATCGGTCAGTACATGCCCAACGGCTGGCAGGTCCCGGCGTACGGGATGTACGGGCAGGCGTGGAACCAGCAGGGCTTCAAGTGAGTACTGGGCACGGCCCCGGTGATGGGGATTTCCTACGGGGGAGCGTGTGCTCTCTTCTCCTTTGGAGAGCAGCACGGGGATTTCTGTTTTCCAGCCAAGGCGTTTTCAAAGTGGTTCTTGAGCTTGGATGGGAGTTGAATTGTGTTCTTGCCAAGCAGGGAATGTGCCGTGGGTGTGAAATCCTCTGATTTTGCTGCTGGTAACAGCTGCCATGTTTCTGAGCAGTGACATCAAATGCAGTTCAGGTGGAAGCAGTGAATGCAGATCACTGTGCTAAATCGTGGGCTTCTGAGTGATAGTAGAGTGGTTCTGTTTGGGAGGCAGCAAACCTCTCAGCTCTGGCTGAGCAGTGAAGAGTTCTCCTCCTCTTTCCGGACTGCTGTCAACAAATTCTGATTGCTGTTTTCATTTTGAGTGTTCCTCTTTCTGACTGCCCCTAATTCCTGCACGTCAGGAACGCGTGAGCTTCTCCAGCACCTCTAGGGGCTGGGCTGGGGAGCCCCAACAGTTTCCCACTGTCATGGGGCTGAGCGTTTGGGGTGAAACTCCTTTCCATCCCCTTTTGTAGAAGCACCAGTGCTTGATATCCCTGGTAAATCTGGATCAGGTGCCAAGGCGTGCTCGTTGTGGGCTTGAGTAAATCAGGAAATGATGTGCAGATCCCGGATGGCAACACTCGGGGCTCACACGGGCACGTCCGTTCTTCCTCCGAGTCCAAACCTCACCTAACGTTTTGATTTCCTCCCCTACAGCCAGACGCAGTCTTCGGCAGCGTGGATGGGGGCGAACTACGGAGTTCAGCCACCCCAGGGGCAGAACGGGAGCGTGATCACCAACCAAACTGGATACCGCATGGCAGGCTTCGAAACGCAGTGAGAAAAGGACTCTGAAGCCGAAGGCTGCTGGGCTCGAGGCTGCGAGGAGTGCTGCAAAGCCTTTTGTTTACTGCAAAGAATTACCAGATCAAGTCAGTGCAAGTGTCAGATACAGTGTATTTATTTAAGAGAGAGAGAGAAAAAAAAAAAAAGCGTTTTTAATCATGAAATTGTCATCCACATTGTTTAAAAAAAAAAAAAAAAAAGAGAAAAAAATCACAAAAAACGAGATGCTGGATGTCTGCCAACTTTTGCCTTCTTTTCCTCCTTTCTATATGTGTTTCTTAAGATCCACGTTTGAAACACAGCAAATGCAGGGACTACTGCCACTTAAAATTGGGGCAGGAAATTGCACAATTGTCAAACTTTTTTTCCTTGGAAGTAGCGTGCAGTTTTAGTTTGCATTCCGAATGGTTTAAAAGTGTATTATAAAAGCCGTTGTACAAAAAGAAAAGCCAAAAGCGTGTGAATTCTGGGGACGGCTCCGTCTCCAGCCTTTGCACAAGTCTGTTTTAAAAGAGCCTCTTGTATAAAGCGTCCATCTCTCCGCTTTTGTTACACCGGGTTTTCCACTCTAAGTTATTCGTTTACATCGTTTTGTACCGAAGCGTTTTCTCAGAGTTGTCTTTTTGCCTTACGACCGTGACCGAAGCTCTCACCCCGCGGGGGGACGCGTGACGCTCGCTGCTCAATCGGCTCCCGACCCCTCCGAGGGACCGAACGTCGTGGGCGTTGTGTTCCCCGCGAGCAGGTGCCTACAGCAACCCCCGCCGGGCTCGCGCGAGAGGATTTTTAATCTTCTGGTGGAAAAATCCCTTTTGCGATGTGTACCGGGACACCGAAAACCCTGTTCCAACTCTTACTAAAATGTGATGAATACCTACGAACCAGCTTGGGTTTTGTTTTTTTTTTTTTTTATCTTATCGATTTCTACATTTACATGTACTGATTATGTAAAATATTTTAGCAAATTAATATTTTGCACAAACGTTAGCAAACTTTGTATGTTTCCTTATTTAAAGGTAGGATGCAGAGTCCTTGATTTATGCATAATTTTTTTTTTTTTTTTGCATGTGGATATCAAATATACACTTTGGTAGTCTTTGAATACAACCTCATCTTCTCTTGTTTTTAATAACTTTAAAAAAAAAAACACCAAAAACACCAAAAAAAAGCTTCCAGGTGGCTGCAGGAATGTCTCGTGCTGAGGAAGCTGCTGTCATGTCAACTGGGCGAAGCGTTTTGTGAGGTTCGGAAGCCAAACCACATTTTTCTGTCCTACCTCTTGACCAGCCTTCAAAAAAAAAAAAAAAGAAAAATGGAAAAAAAGGGAAAAAAAGGAAAAAAAAGAACAAAAAAAGGCAAACCTGAAGCTTGGTCTGTGCTCTTATTTATTTCCCTCTATTACTGCTCCGGGCGGGCTCTCCCTGCGGGAGGACCTGCCGCTCGGGTCACTTTTTGGGTGGGAAAGCGCCGAAATCGCCCTTTTTCACCCCATTATTAAAGGGCTGCCCCCTCGGTGGGCACTGCGCCTGCGCGCTGCGGCGCGCCTGGAACTACATCTCCCGGCGCCCCCCGCGGCGCGTCACGTGGGCGCGGCGGGCCAATGGGGGCGCGGCGGCGGGCGGGCCGGCGCCATGGCGGAGGCGGGGGGGCGCTGAGCGGCCTCGCGGCGGGCCCGGGCTGGAGCGGGGGGCGCGCGCCCAGGTAACCGAGGGGAGGGGGGGGGCGGGCGAGCGGCCGCGGGGCAGGAAGTGACGTCAGAGGGGCGGGTGGAGCGGCGGGGAGGGCCGCCGGGCTTCCCTCCCCCCCCCTCCCTCCCCTCCCTCCCGGCGGGGGGCGACGTCACCGCCGTGACGTCACCGCGCGACCTCCTGAGGGGAGGGGCTGAGGGGGGGGGAACAGCCCCTGAGGGGAGGGGGCGCCCGGCCTGCACCAGTGCCTCCCAGTGCAAACCAGTGCCCCCAGCACCTCCCAGTCTCCCCCAGTGCCCCCCAGTACTTCCCAGTCTCCCCCAGTTCCATACAGCCTCTCCCAGTGCCCCTAATCTCCCCCAGTACCTCCCAGTCTGCCCCAGTTCCACACAGCCTCCCCCAGTACTTCCCAGTCTCCTCCAGTGCCCCCCAGTCTCCTCCAGTGCCCCCAGTCTCCCCCAGTTCCACACAGCCTCTGCCAGTGCCTCCCAGTCTCCCCCAGTGCCCCCCAGCCTGGTGGTTCCTGTCCAGTTTTGGGGTCTGGGGGGCTCAGAATCGCCCTCCCTGGTGGTTTCTGTCCTCTTTTGGGGTCTGCTGAGGATGGAATCACCATCCCAAATGATTTCTCTCCATTTTTGGGGTCTTTTGGGGTCAGAATTGCCCTCCCTGGTGGCTTCTGTCCTCTTTTGGGGTCTGGCAGTGATGGAGTCGCTCTCCCAGGTGGTTTCTGTCTGCTTTTGGGGTCTGGTGGGGTCAGAATCGCCCTCCCTGGTGGTTTCTGTCCTCTTTTGGGATTTGGTGAGGACAGAGTCGCCCTCCCAAATGGCTTCTATCCAGTTTTGGGGTCTGTTGGGGACAGAACCCCCTTCCCAAATGGCTCCTGCCCACTTTTGGGGTCTGTTGAGGACGGAGCCGCCCTCCCAACCGATTCCTCTCTGCTTTTGGGATCTCCTGAGCCCACCCCATTTTCCGAAGGCCCTGTAGGTGTCACCAGCACCCCACATCCCCCACGTCCCTTCTGTGACTTCCTCTCCCCATTTCTCTCATCCCCTCACAGGTTTTCCCCCTTTGGCAGGATGGAGCCGGCTCCGGCGAGGCCGAAGGCCCCGTCCTTCCTCTCGGACCTGGGCAAAGCGACGCTGCGGGGGATCCGCAAATGTCCCCGCTGCGGCACCTACAACGGCACGCGGGGGCTGAGCTGCAAGAACAAGACCTGTGGCGCCGTCTTCCGCTACGGCACCCGCAAGCAGCCCGGCGTCGATGCCGTCAAGCTCATCACGGGCTCCGAAGCGCAGCTTTATTCCGTGCGCCAACGGGACCGGGGGCCGGATCATCGGGGTTTCGTAGAGCTCGGGGTCTCGGAGGCGGCCGTGCAGCCGGTGGTCGGCCCCGTGGCGCCGCGGTTGGGCGCGGGGCGCTGCCACGTGCCGGCCTGCCTGCAAGCGGCCGCTCAAGGCGTGGTGGAGAAGCAGTGCCAGCACGTCAAGCTGGCCCTGAGCTGCCAAACGGAAGCCACGCCGCTGGCCCTCAAAAGCTCCGTCCTCAATTCGGTGCAGGCTTCCCCCGAAACCAAGCAAACCCTCTGGCAGCTGGCCGCCGAGCCCACGGGGCCGCTGGTGCAGCGCGTCACCAAGAGCGTCCTGGTGGTGAAGTGCGAGGCCAGCCAGAGGCACAGCCTGGGCTACCTGCACGCCTCCTTCGGCCACAAGGTGAGCGCCAAGGCGCTGGCCGAGCACCGCTTCGTCTGCTCCTGCCAAACCCCAAAACCCGGCAAGGGAGGCGCCGGGGGGAAGGAGGAGGCGGCGGCGGTGCCGGCAGCACCGCGCTGCGTTCACTTCTTCGCCTGCATCTGCGCCTTCGCCAGTGACGAGAGCCTGGCGCAGGAGTTCGCCGATTTCCTCGCCTGTGATGCTGGAGGTAGGTGGGGGAACCACGGGGGGTTTAGGGTTTGGGGTGGTGTCGGGCATTGGGCACACTCGTCGCTGCACCAGGGAAAAGGGAACATCGTGACCGCTCCCCGTCGGCGCTTTGTTAGCTGGTGCTTCGTTAGATGGCACCTCAGTTGCTGCAAAAAACCCTACAAGGAATGGGTTTGCTGAAAAAACCTCTACAAGCAACTGGTTTGCTGCAAAAAAAAACTACAAGTAACGGGTTTGCTGTAAAAAGCCCTACAAGCAACAAGTTTTTTGAAAAAAACACCTACAAGTAACAGGTCTACTACAAAAAACCCCACAGGCAATGGGTTTGCTGCAAAAAAAAACTACGAGCAACAGGTTTGTTTTTGCAAAGAACCCTACAAGCAATGGGTTTGCTTCAAAAAACCCTACAAGCAACAGATTTGCTGCAAAAAGCTGTACAAGCAACATTTTTTTTTGCAAAAAAACATACAAGCAATGAGTTTGCTACAAAAAACCCTACAAGCACTGGGTTTGCTGCAAAAAAATGCTACAAGCAACAAACTCTACAAGCAATGGGTTTGCTGAAATAAAACCTACAAGCAACAGGTTTGCTGCAAGAATAACCAACAAGCAACATTTTTTTTTGAAAAAAAATCCCTACAAGCAACGGGTTTGCTGCAGAAGAGGTGTCCTGAAGCAGCTGGGGAGTGGTTTTGAGCCCTGCCTGGGGATCAGACCCTAAAAACACATGTGTGAGGTGGAAATCATGCCCCAGGCCTGGCTGTGCCCTCCTCAAAAAGCTCTGCCTGGGGCTGGGGAAGGTTTTTGGGGTCCCTCTGGGGAGCCAGGCCACAGCTCCTGGGTTTGGTTCTGTTTTTTTTTGGTGTTTTTTTTACAAGCAGCCCCCCAGGACATGCAGACCTCAATTGCATTTGCTTCGGGGAGCGTCCCCTGCCTGGAAAACAACCCCAACCCCAAACATTTGGGTTCTGGCCCTGCTTCTCCTTCCCCAGCCCTTGTGGGGTCAGCCTGCAGGGCTGCTCGGGGCTGCAGTTACAGGACCACAGGGTGGGTTTGAGCCCCCACAGGGTGGATTTGAGCCCATGGGGGGTGGATTTGAGCCCCCAGGATCATTCCAGCCCACGATGGTGAAGAACTGAGATGATTTTAAGGCCCGATTTCCTCTCCCCTAGGTCTGAAAGGCGTCGCCGTGCCCCCGCTGCTGTGCGGCCCCGAAGCCTCTGCCCTGCAGGCCGGGGAGGCCGCCGCCAAGCCCAAGAAGAGGAAAAAGGACCCGGCGTGTGGTGAGCACTGGGGCTGGAGGGGCTGAAGGGGGTGCAAGGGGTTTTTGGGGGCCGTGGGGCCGTGGCCTCGCTGCCCCCCAACCCTTGGTGTTGCCCCCCAGGGACACAGGCGAGCGGCCCGCTGCTGGCTCAGGACCCGGCAAGCCTGAGGAGAGGCAGCACGAAGAAACCACCCGTGGCCTCCTCGCTGAAAAGGCAAGGTGAGCCCCGGCCCTCGTTAAAAAATAAGAAAATTCAGGAGGTGGAAAATAACCAGGGCCCTGCTCGCCCGGCACGGGGTGGGGAAGCTGGCCCGAAATCGGTTCGGCGCCGAGGGACGGTGCTGAGCTGCTCCTCGGTGGATTTATTCATGCAGAGAGCTTTGGGAAGGTGGCCTGAGGCAGGGATGGGGCTGGCGTGGGCGTCACAGCGATAAAATCCTCATGTGAAGGGGAAACGAGGGGAATCGGGGCAGGTAAAGGCAGGAGAGGGTTTCTCTTGGGGCACTGCCACCGTCTGCAGCGCCTCTGATGGCTGGAGCTGCTTGAAGGACCCATCCTGGCCAAAATTGGGGCATAATTGTTTTTTTTAGTGGCCAATATTTGTTGAGAAGGAGCCGCCGGGGTCTGGCCTGCCTCTGGGAGGTGCCAGGGGGAAAGGAGACACGGAAAGGAGATGCAGCCCGGATAAGGCTCGCTGCCTCGGGGAGATTTTCCTGGGCATGCACGTGCTAACTCTGCTCTCCAGGCAGAAGGCAAAACCATCTGCATGGGTTTGTTGGCTGGCCAGGGCCAAAAGGGTTTGTACAGCGTGGTTTGAACCTTTTTTTTTTTAACCTCTCCGTTGTAGTTTTTGCCCAGAAAGTGGTTCTTTCCCCCCCTGCTTTGTTGCCCTCTTTTTTGCTGGGTCGGATTTGCTCTGTTGCTGTCCTCCTTGAGCAGGTGAGCCCCAAAACAGGAGCGAGCATCAACCCCTCTGCCTGATGCCAGGGAGCTTTTTGGACCTCCCAGGACCCTCCAAACCCTGCTCCTGGGGAAGCTGCTCCCCCACGACACCGTGGTGCCCAGCCCCTAGCTCTTACTGACGCCAGCCCCTTTATTTTTATTACCTTCATCTATTTTTTTTTAAAGCAGGACGCTGCTTTTAAGCTAACCCTTGTGTTTCTGAGCCACTGGGACGCCTGATAGAGCGGTGCCCGCTCAGAAAGGTTTCGCTCTGATTCTTGTCCTCCTGTCTGCTGCCTTTCTGTGTTCTGCTTAACAGAGCCCGTGGCGCCGGCGCCGCCGGGGAACCGGTGAAGGTAAAATGGGAAAAAAAACGAGGAGCTCCCGTGGGGCCGGCCCACACCGCGCTGGGGGGGCCGTGGTTCTTTGTTCCTGCCCGTTTCCTTGCTCCTCGCGCGTGTGTGACGATGGGGACTCTGATTCCCTTCTCTTTTTTCTCTCCTAGGCTGTAACCAGCTGCTGGATGAGGCGCAGGTCACCCTGTCCTTCCAAGACTGGCTGGCCAGCGTCACCGAGCGCATCCACCAGACCATGCATTACCAGTTCGAAGGTAAATCAGCCTTCAGGAACCACTGCCCCCGAGCCCCCGGGGCCAGCAGCGTTGTTTCCAGCGCCCTCTTTAAGCAGCCGAGCTCCCAGCAGCATTAAATAACTTTAGCCCAAAGGGAGGCGCGTGCTCTGCTCAGCTCGGAGCCGAGCGTTATTTTTGCCCTGGGAAGTTTCTGTTTGGCTTTGGTTCCTTCCCCGAGTGTGGAGTTAAGCTTAGCAGGAGCTCGCTGCTGCTCCTTGTGCTCAGGGAAGGGAGAAACTCCCCCTTCGAGGTTATTTATGCGTGAAGAAACTGCCCGGAGCCGAGCCGGAGAGGTGAGGTGAGGTAAGGCGAGGTGCCTCACGTGGCACCGAAGAAATGTTGGGGATCCTCCCTTGCCAGTCCTGAGCCTGCTGCTGCTTTCAGCCCCCCGCGTGCCCCCAAGGCAGGGCTCTGCGTGGTGTGGGGCGAGCTGAGCTCCGTGCACCAGTGGCTGCAGGCAGCAGCTCGCATCTGGGAGCCCAGAGGAGCAGAAGTCAGTGGCGCTGCTTCCTCCGTGGCACTTCCTAAAGCTCTCAGCTGCTGTGCTGGAAGCCAGCTGGGCTCTCCCCAAGCACAAAAACACCCGAAGGAAGGGGTTCTCTCTTTCCAAGCAGCGTAAGAACGCCCCGAGTTGGTCCCAGCAGGCAACCACACACCGCTCTGTGGCAGCTGTTAAGTGCAGGGCTCCTGCAAGGCCTCTGCCCTCCAGCAAGCTGCTGCTGCTGAGCTCCCCTCGCTCACTTCAAGCCCTTTAGGCTGCCCCCGCAGCTTAGGGATTGCATTGACCACAAACCCTACAGGGCAGCTGCTGTGCCCCTGCTGCCCCTCTGCAGACTGGAGCCCCCCCAGAGGGGCTGGAAGCAGCTGGCAGAGAGCACCAGGGGTGGCAGCACGGAGATTTCTGCTGGGAGGGAGGTGGCAGGACCAGGCTCTGCCCAGACGCAGGGCGGGAGGCCAAGGAGGCAAACTGAAACACGAGAAAATGTAGGAAAACATAAGGAAACGCTTCCCTGGTGGTCAGACCCTGGCACGGCTCTTGCAGCCAGCTCGGAGGGCTCCAGTGGTGGAAATCCCAAACCCTGAGCAGGGAACAGAGGTGAATAACCCCGGCTCCCTCCCCGGCTCGCTGCCTCTCGGCCGCTAACCCCTGCCCTCGTGTTTGTGACCGCGCAGGCAAGCCCGAGCCCCTGGTCTTCCACATCCCCCAGGCGTTCTTCGATGCGCTGCAGCAGAGGATTTCCAGCGGGAGCGCCAAGAAGAGGCTGCCCAACTCCACCACAGGTACGACGGGGACTTGCTCACGCAGAGGGAGCTCTCTGTGTGCCTGCTGAGGGAGGAAGAAGCAAGCAGCACGCACTTTGCTACCCCTCTCTTTTTTCTGGCAGCCTTTTTTTTTTGGAAGGAGCCCCACAGGGGTGTGAAGCAGCCCCAGGGCAGAGGACACAGGCTAAGCAAGACCTGAGGTGCAGGAATAAATGCAGCAGGCACAGCTCGAGGCAGCGGGCCAGGCAGGATTTACTTCATTAAAGCAGTTATTATCATGCTCTTAATGGACCAGAAGAGTCCACGAGCAAGTGCAGAGCAGCGTGGTTGGGGGCTGTCTCCGAGGCAGGGCAGCCAAAGAGAAAGAAAAAATGAAGTTGCAGCACCGGCCCCATCCTGCAGCTTCCCCCCAGCATTTTGGGGCAGCCCTAACTCCACTTCCTTCCCCACCAGCCACTCCTAGCTCCGTTTTCCTCCTCCCCAGCCACCCCTAGCTCCATTTTCCTTCCCCCCAACCTCCTCTTGCTCAGTTTTCCTCTCCCTCAGTCCCCACTAAGTGCATTTTCCTCCTCCCCAGCCACCCTTAACTCCATTTTCCTCCTCCCCAGCCATTCCTAGCTCCGTTTTCCTTCCCCCCAGCCATCCTTAGTTCCATTTTCCTTCCCCCCAGCCACCCCTAACTCTGTTTTTCTCCCCCCAAACCTCCCCTAGCTCAGTTTTCCTCCCTCCCAGCCTCCCCTAACTGCATTTTCCTCCCCCCCAGCCACCCTTAATTCCCTTTTCCTCACCCCCAACCCCCCCTAACTCCGTTTTCCTTCCCCAGCCTTCGTCCGCAAAGACGCCCTTCCCCTGGGGACCTTCTCCAAGTACACGTGGCACATCACCAACATCCTGCAGGTGAAGCAGATCTTTGACACGCCCGAGGTAAGGGGGGACGGAAGGCGCTCCCCGCACCACGCTGCCGCGCGGTAGCCGAGCTCCTGACCTGGGTGCTCCCATGCTTGCCGGCAGCTGCCGCTGGAGATCACGCGCAGCTTCATCCAGAACCGGGACGGGACCTACGAGCTCTTCAAGTGCCCCAAGGTGGAGGTGGAGAGCATCGCCGAGACCTACGGGCGCCTGGAGAAGCAGCCGGCCATCCGGCCGCTGGAGCTCAAAACCTTCCTCAAAGTGGGTGAGTGGGCAGGGGGCGGCGCGGCCCAGCGCACGAAGAAACCCCCCGGGTGCTGGGGAATCCCCCCCACAGGGCACCCCTACAGGGGGGAAACCCCATGAGGAAGAGAGGGGCTCCCTCTGTAGCTGGGGGGCTCCCCCCAGACCTCCACACAGGGGGAGTTCCCTCAATAAAGGGTCCCTGCACACCCCAAAAAAGCACTTAGGTACAAGATGAGGTTTTTCTCCAGCCCCTGTTCCCAACAAAAACCATCCTAACGGCCACCTCTGCCTGAAATTGAACACCCATAACAAGTCACACATCGCTCCCCCCCAAAAAAAACTCATCTAGATCCCCCCCTGCAAGGACAGCACCCCAAAACCCAACCAGCCTCCCCCTGGGACCACAAGGAGCGGTCCCAGGCCCCCCTCCTCACCCTCTTCTCCCCCCCAGGGAACACCTCTCCCACCCAGAAGGAGCCCACCCCCTTCATCATCGAGTGGATCCCCAACATCCTACCTCACTCCCGCATCGGCGAGCTGCGCATCAAGTTCGAGTACGGCCACCACGGCAGCCGCCAGCCCCCTGCCTTCTCCGAGCAGCAGGCGCCGGCGCTGGAGCCAGCGCTGGAGCTCGCCCCGCTCGCCACCATCACCTTCCCCTGAGCCCCTGGGCCACCGGGGCCACCAGGCGGGCAGAGGTTAGCCCAGAAAAGACAAAAAAAAAACAGTACGGAAGGGCTGGATACCTGCTTGCCCTCCAGCAAGCAGCTGCAAAAAGAAGCAGTCCCGCTCGCCGGGTGCACGCTGCTCCTCGCTGCACCCAGGAATGGCAGGTGGGGGGCTCGAGGGGGCTGCACCCCAAATATAGGGGTGGCCATACCCAGGGGGGCCCCCCAGCCAAGCATCACCGCCGCCCTGGGGAGCCCCGGCTTCAGTTGGGGTGAGCTGGGGGCTTTGGGGCTGAGCAGGGGCTGGGGGGCACTTGGGGTCCTGGGGACAGGAGGAGACCGGGGTCCTCGCCCCAGCCCTGCAGCGAGAAGAGCTCTGGGAGCTGAGCGCAGTGCTCCAGCAGCCCCCAGACCGTAGGGGGGGCTCCCACCCCCATCCCCGTGCCCCCCTCATTGCCAAAACCTCACAGGCTTGCACCGATCAGGCTGGCACCGCTCACCCTGCTGCAGGACATAGGAAAAAAAAAATAAGAAAAGGAAATAAAGCACCCATCTCAGGCAGTTCTGATTTTCTTCTGGCTGCCCCTTGCTGCGTAGGCACAGCCCCGTGCTGCTCAGCCCCACAAGGATGGGGCTGCAGCACCCACAAACTCACTAAAGGGGGGCCTGGGGGGCACCCCAAGGCTGCTCTGCCACCCCCCAGCCTCAGGAGCTGCCCCTAAAAGAGGGGACCCAGCACCCAAAGCACCCCCAAGCACCCAGGCAGGGTGGGAGCCCCCCAGCAAGCCCCCAGGGGGTTTAAGAGGCTTTGGGATCCCTGCCCTGGATCCCAACGGGGCACAGCCCCATGGCAGGTGGTGGGTGTTGCTTCGTTAGCGCAGCCTTGTTAGGGCCAGCCCCAGGCCCTGCTCTGCTCCTTTGCCCTCCCAGACCCCTTTTCCCTGGGTTTTTGGTCCCCTTTGAGCTCCCCCGGCCAAATTGGTCCCGCTGCAAGCAGGGGAAGGATGCAGAGGAAAAGGGGGAAGGATGGGACGCAGGGTGAAGGGCAGAGGATAAAGGGTGGAGGATGTGGGCTGTGGGGTGAAGGGCATGAGATAAGGGGTGAAGGAGGCGGGGGGAGAAGGCAGGAAAAGGGGGGGGGATAAAAGGTGAAGGATGGGGGATAAAGGGTGGAGGATGAGAGATAGGAAGAGGGAGGATGAAGGAGGAGGGATAAAGGGGGGAGGATGCAGGATGGAGGCTGCAGGGGGAAGCGTATGGGGTAGAAGAGCTGTGAGGATCTGGAGGATGCTGTGGGGAACCAAATTGCACTGCAGAAAAGCCATTGCCAGGCTCAGAGCCTTCATCATTGCCCCAAAAAGGGTGGATAATGAGCAAAACGGGGCTTTTGGTTAGGAAAAATACATCTCTGAGCCCCGCATGGCTTCGCAGCCCCCCCTGGGAGCAGCCTGGGGACCAGTTCTGGCTGCTGGGGGAGGAAGGGGAGGGAGCAGAGCTGAGCCCCCCACCCCAGGCAACATTGGGGTCGTTCTTCAAGACCCAAAGCACAAGAGAAAGGGAGGGGGACACTCCCAGGCACCCCCAGCTCGGTTGGGAAAGCAGCAGGCAGCTCGCTTTGGTAATGAAATAATTTATTGTCTAACAGTCAAACAATACAGAAGTTTACATACACACAGCAAGACTCTCCTAAAACACCTCTGAACTTCCTAAAATCGCCTGTGCTAACTGTAAGAAAAAAGCACCATTGGGTGGTCTCGACACAGGAGGCGTAATGCCGGGGTATTTACACCGGGAGCTGAACGGCCGGAACCAAAATTCGCCTTCTCCCATCCGCTGCTGCCCCGTTCAGTCTGGGAATAAAAGCCAGTGAGAAAGCCAGGCAAGGGGGGGTGGTTTGGGGGCAATTTGGAAGCAAAATGGGGAAAAAAAATAGGGAAAGGGCAAAGAAAACGCAGCAAAAGCGCACCCAGACCGCTTAAAGGGTCAGGAAGGCTCGCGAGGCGTGCAGCAGGGGGATGGAGACGCCTCCGCACAATTTCTTCTGGCTAAAACGTGGGGTGTGGGATGGGAACAGGCACGGGGACGGTCCAGGTGCTTTGGGAATCCGGCTGCTGGCACCTGCCACAAGCGCTACAAGGGGAGCAGAGAGGGAGCGTGGCCAAGGCAGAACTCCTCCCGCTACAGTACAGTGTCAAAACCTGAAATCGGGTACAAAAACGGGGCCGTGGGGGGAGGCCGAGCCCGTACCTATTGCTACAGGGGGGCAGAAGTGCTGCGGGACGGAGCAAGGTGCCGGGGCGGCGCGCGGCCGCTAATGCCCAGGAGAGGAGCAGCAGCGCGGGCAGGACAGCGGCAGGACGCTGCCCGATCCCTTCCTCTGCCCGTCGCAAGCTCTCCCCAAAAATAAGAGCCATCTGCACCGGATCTGCTCCTCCACAAGGAAAACACCCCCCAAAAAAAAAAATTAAAAAAAAAAAATAAGCGTGGTTTGGGCTCGCACACGTCTGTGCAATCGTAAACGTGGGGGGCGTGAGCGGCTCCTCGCTGTCCCCCTTTCTTTTTTTTTATTTAAATAATCTACAAAAATCTAATTGCTGCAGCTTATTTCTTAGTAATGCTGGTGTGAATTCGAGGAAAAGGCTGGCAAAATGGAGAGCGGCGCTAACAGAGCCGCTGGGCGCACCGAGCGGGTGCGGCACCCACCGGGAGTTTTGGGGAAAAAGCCCGGGGTTTCCGCCTCGTGCCAGTTCAACTTTAGTGCCTCGTTTTCCAAGGGTGGAGCCCTTCAGCGCCGTCAAGCTGGAGAGGAGCACGTCCAAACAGTGCAAATGTCAATTAATTACTGCTTTATAGTGGGAGAAAAAAAAAAGTAAAAAGGAAAACGAAACAAAACACACAGCATTTCACCAAAACAACGCCGTTAACCCAAAAAAAGGCACAACACACACACACACACACACTCAAATTTACAGAGTCAAAGCCTTAAGACTGGGTACGCCTAACTGAAAGTGAAACACAGCATTTTTCTCTCTCGGTGCTTTTCTGAAGACTCAGCGCTGTGGTTCCCATCCTGAAGGCAGCAGGAGCCGCAGCGCTGGGCTCGGAGGCACCGAAGCAGCACCTGCAGTGGTGGTGGGGGGAAAGTGGTGGAAAAAAAGAGCTGGAAAGACCCCAAGCCATCGTGCAGCAAAAGGGCAGACCCCAAAGGGCAGCCTCTCAGCTTGCCTCGTGGCTTCTGTCCTCCTATTCTTGTCTTTTTGTGTTGTTTGTTGTTGTTTTTTTTCTGTCTTTTTTAAAGTGGACCGCTTCGAGCTCGCTCTCAGACTCGGGAAGACTCGGACTTCCAGTGCAGAAGGCTTACACGAGGCGTAGATCAGTGCAAATCTGCTGGGCACACAGCTCCAGCTGCTCCAGGAACATTTCTCGTGCTGCTTTTTCTTTCCAAAACTTAGCGCACACAAGCAGAGCACAGACTTCGGAGATTTTAGTGATCCACTAGCCCCGTCTCCCCTCTTCTTGCTTCTCAAAGAGTCCAAATGATCCGAAAATAGCTTAGGGATTAAAAGGTAAAATAAAAACAGGATAATAGTTCATTCATTTGCACCTTGCTGGGTGTTTTAGTGGCTTTTGGCAGCTTGACGAGCGAAGTCTCAGGACCTGCGTGTCTCACGGGAGTGTTTAACAATGGCAGGATGGGTTTTGGTGCCTGGAGGAGCTCCGGAGCCCTTGGAGAGCGAAGCCACAAAGCTGCTCGTGGCCGAACGCGGGGCCGGGAGGTCGGCGTGCCACACCGAGCGCTCGGTGTTCGTCGCCAGAGGTTTGCCGGGTGGGCGGAATAGAAAGAGCTTCAAACGTTTCGAGCCAAAAAAGAAAAGAAATTCTCTCTCTCCGTTAGCAGACCTCTACGTACAAAGATTCCAGAACATCTATAAAAGTCATGAGAAGGTATCTCCGCGACACCAGTTTCATAGAAAAGGAATAAATACTATTTATAGCTCGCGTGGTCTATGTACATTTACGTGTGCTCTGGTTAGCTTCGACCCAAGCGCGTTTGCAGGGTCGGAAACCACGGCTTGCGGGGCAGGGGGTCGGCCCTTCCTTTCCTGTTTGGTTTTCTCTCTCTCTGAGGCGGCAACCAAAGGCTTTGGGAAGCCCCAAAAGCCTTGGGGAACCTCTCTGAGTGCCTAAAAACAACCCCGCCAGCCGGCCAAGTGCTTTAACACCAGCGGCACCCCGTGGGGACTCACCAGGAGCCATGTCCTGGAAAAGGCGAGCGCTCGGCTGCCGGTTATTGCTAAACTTTCAGGAGGGGTGTGAGCGGGGCCAAGCGTCGCTTCTAGAAAACAACTGAGGCATCATCTTTTTTTTTTTTTTTTGTGCTAAAGGGATGGAGATAATCTTTGTTCATCTCTCCGAGGTAGAAAAAATTATCCCCGAGACAAGAAGCATGAAGGACGTCCTAGGAACGCTTGCCTAGAACAGTAAAATACGCGGCCGCAGCGCGTGAGGTCAGACATTGCACAGGACGAGGATCGTACCATTTGGTTTTAGGGACTACAGGAATTTCTGAGACGTGGCAAAGCTGAAGGGGTCCTACCCGAAGCCCTCTGAGTAACGCTCCAGCAGCTCGCAGCCGAAACTCTTCCTCTCGCAGACCTCCCTCTGCCCTCTCCTGGATCCAAGCTACCTAAGGCTGGGTTTCCCTACGGGTCTCCCTCCGGCTTGTTGCCCAACGACGCACGTTTGGGCCCTGCTGCTGCTCGTTAGGGACGTGGCACTGCTGGGCAAACGCCACAAGATCCAGAATACCGGGCGGTAACAGCAAGGCGAAGAACGGCCGAGGTCTCCCGGCGCTGCTGTTACCGCTGCGATATTCTCGGGCGCGTCGAGGTCTGGCTGGAATGTGCGGTCTCACCGAGATGAGTTTCCCCGCCGGGAAGAGAAGCGAGTGGATGCGATGGGCCGCGTGCTGCGGAGGGCAGCGTGCTCCCCGGGCACTTTTTCGGGCAAAGCGGGCTTCGTTTCTGTCGGTGGTGCAAGATTTACGTGCAAGGAGAAGTGCGGGTCCGGCGTCCTACCTAACGAGATCCAACGGGGAGAGAGCGGCGGGCGGAACGGCTCCGGGAGTCGCTCCTTAGAGAGCGGGGCACGGCTTCTGATTGCTCTGCGACTTCAACCTCTTCACGCCGGAGCTGGAGTAGCCCTCGTCGCTGCACACGCTCTGCAGGCTCCCTCTTTCGTCCGAGTCGCTCGGGCTGCTGCTGCTGCTCCAGTCGAGGTCTGCGGGCAGCGAGTCCGTGCTCTCCACGTCCACGTCTATCTCTTCTGCAAGGACAAAGGGCGGTGTTACAGGATGGCCACGAGACCCCCCCCCAGTGCTGCTCGCCCACCGGTGTGGTTCCTCTCACCTCTGTCCGAGTCCGAGCGCTCGGAGGACACGGTGGATCCGATGCTGTCCATCCGTAGCCTCTCCACGCCCATCTTCTCCAGCTGCCTCTTCAGGTGCCGCTGCTCCCGCTGCAGCTTGTCGATTTGGTGGAGGGCTTTCCTGTCGCTGTCTTCAAGCTTCTGCAGAGGTGGCGAGACCAGACAGGGTTACTTCCTCCACCCATCGCAGCCCACAGCCCTTTTATTTTCCATCCCAATGACCCCAAACCTCTCAGACTCCCTGGGAACCCCTTGCTTTGGCCGCACAGTGCAGCAACAACCGCTGTTCCCGGGCACCGCGTGCTCTGCCTGCTCTACACCATTTCAGGCACCAGTGACCCGTGTCTACTGCCACACGGGGGATTTCTTCCCAAGGACTGCACGACTGGGACCAGTAAGAGCTTGCCCATACCCAGCCTGAGCTGCATGAACCAGAATTTCCTCGCACGCACGCACTGCTCTCCTCCTCCCGCAGCCTGGAGGAAATGGAAGCAGCACCTGGCCCAGAGAGCCGGGCCAAACAGACCCGATGACATCCACACCGCACACACGTGAGAGGTTTCCTCCTCCAGACGGCGGCACTGGAGCCAGCCCAACCCTATTTATATATTTTCAGTCTCCGATAAGTCGCTGGCTGCACGCAGGCTGACGCCAGAGCTCCCCCGTTGCACCGCCCCGCTTATCTGCTGGGCCATAAAACTAAATAATGCGCTCAGCGAGAGCTCTGTTGAGTCAAAGTTTAAAGGACAAACAATAAAGTTGTAAACGCTCTGGAAAAGAAAACAAGAGGTCCTGCTAACATCCTCCCACCTCTAGCAGGCAGTACTTTGAACCTGTCTCGTTCCTAAGGCCTCTGGGCAGCTCTGCAGGATAAAACACGTGGAAATTGGGCTTTAGGGCAGAGTGGCAGCTGCCCACGTGCCTGTTTGTAGGGTTTTTACACAGACTTGCTGCAGTAACTGCAGGGAAAACAACCCTGACCTCTGGCATCAACCCCAGGCAGGTTTGAGGCTCCGGATGCCCCCAAATCCTGCACCACATATGGTGGCGAAGGTCTTGAAGCTGAGCTCAGCATTTGTCTAATGGGAACAAAGCTTCCCCTCCCAATGACACCAGAATAAAAGCTTTGGGAATTTGGGGCCAAAAAGCTTTTTCCTGAGCCCTCTGCCCTCTGGGGTTTGGTCAGTGCCATCCGGCAGCACATCAGCAGCTCTCGCACCCCGCAGGTTTTAGGGCACAATTAGGTTTTGGGGCACAATTTGGTGTGTTGCCCAGAGATTCCCCCTGCATGGTCCCGACCCAACCCGGACTCACCTTTATGTGCAATCTCGCTCTCATCAGCAAACTCAGCGTCGTGTGTTTGTTGGTTTCGGGCCCGAGCGGCACCAGCATCTTCAGCTTCTCCAAGCACAACCGCAGGTGGGCTCGCCTGCAAGACATGGACACAGCACGATGAGCGCTCGGGTGCGTGCTCCTCACGCAGCTTTTAACCTCTGCACGCAGAGAGTTGGGGTGGTTACAAGCCAAGAAAGGTGATAAATGAGAGCAATTGCTCATCTGGGCTCAGAAAACCATTTATTCCCAGCACACCGCTCCGAGATCTGATCTCTCAAACCAACAGAGGAATTTCTCTCTGACCCGCAGTATCAGCTTGGTCTCCATGGGTTCTGGCCAGTTTAGGGTAGCCCATTAAGGCAGATGTATGGCCTGCTGCCTGCTCCATCCCCTAAAAACCCCGTGGCCGGCTCTGCAGGCATCCACCAGCTGGTGAGAAGAGCTCCCAGGCTCAGGACCTGCACGGATGAGCTCAGCGCTTCGCTCTCTTCTAAGAAAATCCCCGGCCCCGGTAGCTGGAGATGCTGGAGGTGAAGCCAAAGATCAGCTGGGACTTTGGGCTCGTGTTTTGGCTCATGGCCACGAGAAATCGAGGCTGACGCGCCTGTCAGGCTTCTACAAGCTGTGGAAAGGAGGACGGTCTCAGGACAGACTGGGTTTGACCCACAGAGTGCTAATGGGGATGAGCCCCCTGCCCACACACCACTGGCTACCAGCCTGGGGTCTGCCCCCAAAAACCTGCACCCATGGGTGTCTCCGGTCCTTGGCTGGCTCCAGCCGTGCCTCAAGAGGTTGAGGGCAGCAGCAGGGAGCTGCAAACCCAGCGCATCCCCTATACCTGTTTTGAGTAGGATTTCACCTGCCCTAACACCTGGGCTCATGCTTTATGGCTCCCACCCCGCTGCTGCACCCATGGGTGAAGCTCTGGGTGCCCACGGAGGTCCCTCGGTGGCCGAGGTGCTCCCAGCACGGCCGGTTTGCCTCGTGTCGGGCGCCCCAGCCCCGATATTTAGGTTACGTTTAGGTTGCAACACCGGTCTTTGAAATACCCGAAGCTGACAGAGGCGGCCATGGGGATTTTGCAACGAGCGACCTGCCTATCTCGTTCCGGGCACGTCGGGGAGTAAACAGGCATTTGCCTACACAAAGTGCCTGCTGAATACCAGCACAAACAAAACACGCCCGCTGGGGGGAATCCCAAACACCAACGGGCTCAGACAGGAGCCTCTCCAAAGCTTATTTTCAGTCGCAGGGGGAAAAGAGCCAAGAGGAGCTGTGCAGGGATGGCCGGCTGTGCCATCAGCCCGCATGGTTGAGGAGCCAGCCCCACCGTGCTCCCCGTGAGCTGCAGCAACAAAATCGGGGTCCTCGGCTAATCTCTTTGGCACGGCACCTCATAACCAGCACCGTAAGATCGAGAAGTGGAAAAAAAATCAGTTTTGGGGCTGAGCAGAAGCTGTGTTTCGGTGCTGACACCCAGATGGGATGGGGTGGAGGAGGTGCAGCCGCAACCCGCTCGGCTTTGCCGATGCTGAGCGGTTTGCAGGATTACAACACGCCTCGGTTTCCCCTTCCAGGTGGTGCAGCGTGCGTTAAGGAGCATTTTTTGCAGCTTTTGCCTAACTCAAACTGCTGCCGTGCTTAAAAAAAAACACAACAGAGAGACCTGGCATGAAGGGGAGCGAGCAGGGAGCACCAGCAGGTCAAGACCACGATTCCCCAGCTCGAGCCCAGCGGGGTTTGCAGGAGGACACCTCGGAGCAGCAGCTAACGAGGACAGCTCGCAGCAGCACCTAACGAGGACGGGGCTCGTCGCCCTGCACCTCGTTTCCGCGCGGAGGGGCGGAAGGACGGGAGGTGCCCGTGCTCACCGCGCTCGTGGCGCAACGCAGCCGCCAGGATTTCAACACGGCGCCGCTGCAAGAGGGGTGCAACGCAGCCTGACGTCCTCTGCGGGGTTTTTTGGGTAACCAGATGCCGATTTTCTCAGGCTTTTGAAAGGAGGAATAAATGGCCCTGCCCGTCCCTAACTCACATCACTCGGGGCAGGGGCAGTTCTGCCTCCAGGTACAAACCAACCGAGTCCACGCGAGCCCTTTGCTGGCAGCAGGCAACAAAACCCCACAATATTTGAACCTCTTCCAAGTCAAAAAGAGGAAAAGAGAAGCCCTTAAAGGACTCAAAGCCATCCTCCAGCCCTACAAAGACCTCACCAGCCTGAACTCCAGTAGCTTCGCAGAGAGAGCCGTGCAGGGGGTTAAATTAAACGGGTTTTAAATTAATCAGGGTTTCAATTAAACCCCATAACGGCGCATTATGAAGCCACAGAGCAATTAACACGCGCAGGACCTTCCTGGGCAGGAGGCTTCCAGCTCGCCGCTGCACCCCAAGGATGGGAGCGGTATTTGGAGAGCGCCTGTGGAGCATTTTGGGAGGTGCCTGCACACTCTCCCTACCCCAAAACTGCAGCCTTTTGGGGTCAATGTTATTAGAGTTGAGCACCATCCCCGTCTGCTCACTGCACGCCCAGGGACAGGAAACGCTTGGGGCCTGAGCACCCCGTCTGGGTGACGCCGGGAGCCGCCCGCACACCCCGTCCCGTCCCTCCCTGGCTCCGATGCCCAAATCCCGCTGCCCACGGGCACTCGCTTGCTTCTCCCTCAGGGACAGGACCCAAACGGCCCCAACAGGGGTTGAAGAGAAGGGATTTGGTCAAATTCGGGTCCGGGCGAGCTGCCAGCACTCACCTGTTCTTCTCCATCTCGTTGTGTGTCGACCTGGAAGAGAACGGACACGGCGTTAGGTCCTGCAGGGGGATGCGGTGTGAGAACAAACCCCACAGGGGGAACGGGGACAGGGGAGACCCTGGGGACATCAAACCGGGTGGGGACCGGGCACAGGATGCTTGGTGGCACAGTATGACAGAGAATCACCCCAATGAACGGCAATAAATGGGTGAGGAAAGCCCTAAATTGGGATTTTAACGGGGCGAGGCTCGTTTTTAGAGACTTTCTGGTTATGAGGACTGGGAACATGGGGTTGTCTTGGTGGCAGGGCTCAGGGCACACAGCACACACCCCAAAAAAACTCTCCAGCCTCGTGGCGGAGGCTTTTTGGAGAAGAGGAAGCACCGAGAGAGCGACCGCAGGCCCAGCGCCGACGTGCGTATCTGCGGGCAGGAAGGGGAAAAGTTGCTCCATCCCAACACGGCCCTGAAACCGAGCTCACGGGAACGCAGCCGGGCCTCCGGCTCCACTCACGTTTTTCTCAAAAAAAGACATGAATTTGTGCCTAAAACACCAAAAAATGCACCTACAGGTGCACAAACCCTGCACGCTCCAGGGATGTGGATGCTCTCCATCTTCCGTGGCCCTCCCCGTTCAAGTTCCCCTTTGATTAATTGATTAATTTTCTTTTTGGTGGCTTCGTTTTGGGGCTGTTCAGGGTCTGATCCTTTTAGGGTGTTGATTTTTTGCAGGCACACATCATAATGTACAGGGGAAGGTGGGGGGCTGAGAACCCCCCTCCTGCACCCTAAAATCCCCAGAAAGGGATTTTTGAAGCCCTCCCTCGAGCAGTAGGGCGAGGATGGGCACGGCCAGATCCTGGCTTCCCCGATGACTCCGTGCAGACACGTCCTGCTCCTTCTGATTCACCAAAACCGCCTCAAAACAAGGAATCGGCCCCAAAGCTCCCTGAAGGGGAACTCGGGCGCTGTGCACCCCCCAAAAACCATGTCAGAGGAGGGAACAAAACCTCTGGGGCGCCCCAAAATGGGAAAAAATAAATAAAAAAACAAACAGATGATGGAAAATGGGGGAAAAAACGTGGAAAAAGGTGGTGCCCGCAGCCGGTGTCACGCGGACAAACCCGCTGGGGACGGAGCAGGGGCTGGTGCCAGCTCAGCACCGCTCCACCCTGGGCAAACAGCTCTGGGCACGGCCCCGGCCGGACCTGTTGTGGGGTCGAAGTCCCCAGAGGTGGTCCCGGTCCCCAAGGTGGTGTCACCGCTGGTAACGGGGTCCCGGAGACGCAGCCAGTGCTGAGGTGGGAGGAGAAAATGAATCGGATTTGTTCTGCTGCGTCCCCAAATCATTTGGGGTCGCTCCCTCTGGGCTAGGGTGGGAAATGTTTTGGGGGAAGGCTCCCGGGGTGGGGGGCTCCAACCAGAACTGCTCATAAAAAAACCCAGGGGTACAGGGTCCCCTCTTTTTGGGGTCGACACCCACCTGCAACCCTTGGGGATGTGAAGGTCCCCTCCTTTTGGGGCCAGTCCCCACCTGCCAGCCCCAAGGGACACGAGGGTTTTCTCTTTTTGGGGTCGACATCTGCCTTCCACCCTTGGAGGACAAGAGGGTTTCCTCCTTTTGGGGCTGACACCTGCCATCCCTGGGGGGCACAGGGATCTTCTCCTTTTGGGGACAGGGAGGGGGGTGGGGGATGAGCACCTATGGGTCCATCCCAAAAACAAGGCTTGAGCTGGTGCCCAGGATCCAGAGGGCTTTTGGGGCAGACCCCCAAACCCAAACGGGATTTATCTCAGCACCAAGCACCACAGCAGTGCCCGACCCCAAACCCCGGCAGGATTCATCCCCTAAAGGGAACCGGGATGAGTTTCGCTTTCGACACCGCCCTCCAGCCCGAAATGCTCCGGCGGCCCCGGTGTCGGACCCGGCTGCCACGTCACGGCCGCGCCTTTAGGGCCGGGTTCACCCCAGAAGGGAGGTTCCCGTCACGGCCCCAAGCCTGTGACGTGCGGGACTCCCCCCCGGCACTCCCCCAGCACTGAACCCGGCGGGGTTTTGGGGTCCTCAGGGGGGTTTAGGACACCTAGAAGGAGGTTTTATGGTCCTCAGGCAGGTTTTGGGGTCTCCTGGAGGAGTTTTAGGGTCCTCGGGGGGGGTTTAGGGTCTCCTGGAGGAGTTTTAGGGTCCCCTGGAGGGCACTTAGGGCCCCTAGGTGGGGTTTTAGGGTCACTGAGGTGAGCCCCTAGGGGTGTAGGAGGCTTAGAGCAGCTTGGGGAGGGTTCTGGGGGCATCCTGAGGGGTGTCCTGAGCAGCCTGGCCCCGTGCCCTGTGACAGGGGTGTCCCCAAGTGTCCCCCCCAGCCCTGCCCTATAACGGGGACACCGACTGTGACAGCGGGGTCCCTAAGGGGCCCATCACCCCACAGGAGGGAACACCAACAGCCCCCCGTCCCCCGGTGACAGCGGGGTCCCCAAATCCCCCTGAGGTCCCCAAGACCCCCCCAAGGTCCCCAAACTCCCCCTGAGGTCCCCAAATCCCTTCCCCGCTGCCACCGCTGCCCTCAAAGGTCCCCAAACATCCCCTAAATCCCCAACCTCCCCCGTTACCCCATGACAGGGCACACCGACAGCCCCTAACCCCGGTGACAGCGGGGTCCCCAAATCCCCCCGGGGGTCTCCAACGTCCCCGTGACCTGTCCCTAAACCCGGTACCCCCCGATAACCCCCCGGTAACCACCCCTCACCCCCTACCCCATAACACGAAGCCACCACCACCCCCCCCCGGTCCCCCTGAGCCCCCCCCAGTCCCCCCAACCCCTCCCCCACCCCTCCCGGTTCCCCCCCTCCCCCCCAAGGTCCCGGTACCCCCCGGTAACGGCCACCCCCCCCCCTACCCCCCCCACACCCCGTTACCTGCTTCCCCCTCCGCTCCTCCTGCCCTTCGCCCTCCTCCTGGCCCCTCTCCGCTCTCCGCCGGGCAGCACCGAGGCGTAGCCGTGCTCGGCCTCAGCGGGGCCGGCCCGGTAAGGAGCCGCCGGTACCACCGGAACCCCCCGGGAAGCCACCGGGGAGGCTCCGCTGCCCAGTTCCCTTCGCTCCAGGAACTCGGCGGCCGCCAGCAGCAGCTGGATGCGGCCCCCGGGGTCTCCGCCGCCCTCCCCGGCCGCCGCCGCCGCCGCCGCCGCCATCGCCGCGCTCCGGGGCCCGGGCCCGGGACCGGGGGTGAGCGGGGCTCGGGGCCCGGCCCCGCCTCAGCGTAAGCCCCGCCCCCCGAGCTTCGCTATTGGACGCCGCCTCTCCACCCCGCGCGGGGGTTCGGGCGCTGATTGGGTGGAGGAAGGGGAGGCGGAGCGCGATTGGGTGGGAGAAGGGAGGAGGGGGTGGGGAAAGGGTGAGGGGAGGATGAGGGTGATTGGTGGGTTGGGGGGAGGGGGTGGGGCGCTTCCGGCTTCGGGGGGCCAATGGGAGGGGAGGGGAGAGGGAGGGGCGGGGCCAGGCAGGAACGGGGAAGGGAGGGGCCCCCCCCGAGGAGCGGGGACGCCCCCAGCCCCCCCCCCCCCAGGGCCAGGGCCCCCCCCCCGCGGGACCCCCCCCAAAAAACCCTCCCCCACAAAGGGAACCCCCCCCAAAAAGCAGGGCCCCCAGCACCCCCCTCCAAAAAGCTGAGACCCCCCCCCCAAAAGCCAGAGCCCCCCCCCAAAGGCAGGAACCCCCCTCAGGGCCCCCCTCCAGAACCCCTCCCCAATCAGGACCCCCTCCCTAAGGGAGAGGGACCCCCAAAATCTCCCCCCCAAAAGCTGGGACCCTCCCCAAAATGCAAACATCAGGGCCAGAACCCCCCCCCCCTCAGCAAAGGACCCCCCCAGAAACCCCCTCCCCCAAAAAATCAGGACCCTTCCCAGGCAGAGGAACCCCCAAATCCCCCCTCATTAGCAGGGACACCCCCCAAAATCCCCCACAGGTGCCCCCAAAGCGGATGGGAAGCACCCCCACACCCCAAACAACCAAGAGACCCCCCCTAAAATGCTGGGGGTACCCCAAAAAAGACACCCTCTCAAAAAAAAGAGACCCCTAACCCCCCCAAAAGGGCCCCCTGACCCCAAAAAAGGGGACCCTCCTTTAAGACAAGGCCCCACCGAGGTGGGGGGGGGGCACACCCCAAAACCCGGCCCTGCCCCGGGGTGACTCAGCCCGGAGAACCAGATAAACCTGGCCAGGGGGGGCCGGTGGTGTCACCCCCCAAAAAAAAATAAATTACAACAATAACAACAAAAAAAAAAACACAAGTTTGGGTGTTTTAGGGGCGGCTGCCATCAACCAGCTCATCCCAAAACCTCCTGCCACCTCCCGTAGCCAAAAAGTGGTTTTCTTTCCCCATTTTTTGGGTGTCCGGGTGGCCAAGGCGAGGGGGAGGGGGGTTAATTAGCAGAGCCCTAATGAAGCACGGTGTCTCGGAAATCCCTGGCCTTATCGCGGGGCAGCAGGCTGCCGGCGGGCCGGGGCGTGACGGGGAGATTACGGGACGCTGGCGGCGTCACCGTGCCCGGGGTGTCACCGTCCCTCGGGTGTCACCGTCCCTTGGGCGCCCCAAGTCCCAACGAGGCTGGGATTTAGGGAGGTGTCTCCGCTGTGACACCCCAAACTATTGAGCAGGAACTGCAGAAGACCAAAAAAAAAAAAAAAATCCACATTTTTCACAGCAAGGGCTCCAACCCCACAATTTTTTAAAGCAAAGAAAGGCTCCAATCCCACAATTTTTTAGTCTCCAACCCCACATTTTTTAAAAGCAAAGGCTCCAACCCCCCAATTCTGATAGTAAAGGCTGCAACCCCACATATTTTTTTACAGCAAAATCTCCAATTCCACAGTTTTTTAAAGCAAAGTCCCCAATCCCACAATTTTGATAGTAAAGTCTCCAATCCCGCTTTTTTTTTTTTTTTTACAGGAAGGACCCCAGTCCCTGGATTTTGATAGCAAAGGCTCCAGCCCCAAATTATGATAGTAAAGCCTCCAATGCCTCAATTATTTACAGCAACGACCCCAATCCCACATTTTTTTACAGCAAAGGCCCCAATCCCAGGCTGGACACACTCATCTTCGCCTTAATTTCTTTGACAACCTCATGTATTTGCTGGGAACGGGCGGAATTTTAGGCATCAGGACCCCCCCCCTGCAGACATCTTTGTGGTGTTCCCATAGGGTGCAGCAGCAAGGGGGGACCAGCCCCATTTCCCCTCTATTTTTTTTAGGGGGAAAAAAAGGCAAATATTTGCTGGGGCCTCACGTTGGCTCCTCTCTGGGCTGAGAACAGCCCCAGGAAGGGATGGTGGCTCCTGGGGCTGTGCTGCCACCTCCTGGGGCTGTGCAAGCTGCCTTCCTTCATCACTCCCCCATTTCCCAACCCCATGTTGCCTGTGCTCCCTGTCTAGATTGTTCTAGGTTGTCTAGAACAGGGAGCACATTTGGGATCTGGTTAAGGGAAAGCATTTCGTAATAGTGGTGCTTTAAACGTGGGGAGGGACCCCGCGTTGGAGCAGGGGAAGAGAGTGACAGTGAAGGAGCAGCAGAGACAAAGTGTTATGGACTGACCGCAGCGCTGCAGTGGTCACAGGGCCTTTCATATTGGCTAGAGTGGCTGTAGGGCCCGTCACAGGTTTTGGAATAGCCCCAAGGCCCATCACTGGGCTTGCAGTCGCTGCAGAGCCCATCACTGGGCTTTGAGCAGCCGCAGGGCTGCTCTCAGGGTTGGATCAGATCCACAGGTGTTTTCTTCCTCTTGGAGGTGCTGAGGAGTATTGAATAGTCTTCAAAAGGCATAGGCCAGAGTGCAGAAAATGTGTAGCTGATGCTAGAACCAGTTACGTTTTGTTGTTGTTCTCTTTCTTTCTTGAGAAAAGATGAAAAATGTGTATTTTGGCAAAGGGGGAGAGTAAGGCAAGGGCAAAGATGAGCATGGATTTGAAAGTATCTAAAGGATGAATGTTGCCAATCACCTCGTTGGAAAGAATTGACTGGAAAACAATAAGATCCTAGAATCATAGCATATCCAAGCTGTAGGGGGCACTCGGGGATCATCAAGTCTGACTCCTGGGCACTGCCAGGATCGGGGCACACCTCTCTAAAACCTTTTAGCAGCACTGTAGGATACCACATTTGTTCAGGGCTGAATTCCAAAACCATCGCTGTGTGACCGTGATAAATACTGGCCCACATCCCCTGACACCCCTTGCCACCCAGAGCCATCCTGCCTCAGGGCTGATCTCGGGCTGGAATTTTTAACTCCTTGTCTAACCACAGGGGTTGTCATTCGGGGACAAATACTGGGTTAAGTACACCATCGCTGCAAGAGGAGCACAAGGAATCTGAAGGAAAAGAAAAACTCATAGGCATTGATAAAGAGTTTAATAAGAAAGGAATAGAAAATGATAAAAATAATACAATCAATTAAAAAGACAATAAATAAAATTTATTACTGTAAACAATTTTTTCCCAGCCTAATGATCTCCTATCACCACCACGATCACCCATCCTAGCAATTTCCCATCCCATCATTTCACAGTCAAATGAATTCCCATCACCGCCGTGACTTCCCACCCCACTGATCATTTCCTGTCCCAGCCACCTCCCATTGCTGCTCCCAAGGCTCAATTCCCAACTCCCATCCATCCGTCCGTCCGTCCGTCTGTCCGTCCGTCCATCCATTTTCTCCTGTCCGTGCTCTCCATGCCCACATCCATGCACGGCCTGAGCATGGGGCAGTGGGAGCAGGCTGCATGAAATCCCCTCGGCATCCCACTGCAAGAAGAGCTGCAGGCAGAGGCCTTGCTGAGTGAACACCTACACCAGAGGAATTTAAGAAAGAAGGCAATAAAGAAGAGAAAGGACCAGAAAAGAAGGAATAAATTTTCAATGCCTGCCATTTGGTGTCTCAACAAGCAGTTCCCTTGCCCATCCCAGCAGCTTCCATCGCAGCACTCCCAACACTCATTCGTGACCCCCCTACTCCCCATCCCCCCGTTGCCCATCCCTGCCAGTGAGAAACACTGACTGCATCCAGCACTAAAGCAGGGGAAGGGCAAGCCAGGAGGGAAAGGGCTGGGGAGAGTGGCTGAAGCTGGAGCAGGTGCCTGCAGAGGTCTCTGCCTGCGTGCTGAGCGGGTCTGGGTGCTGTGGGTGCCATCGAGGAGGTCACGGGTAGCCGTAATACTCGGCTATGGCCGGGGGCTGCTGCTGCCCTTGGCCCCCCGCAGCTGGCAGGCCCAGTGCTCTGGGCGCCGGCTCTATGGCAGCATCCCCTGCTCATGCCGTGCTGCCTGGTGGTGCTGGCACCTCCTTTTCCTTGCCGCCAACCGGGGACTGGGGGGCAGCGGGCACAGCGCTGGAGCCTGGCACTGTCGGCGGGGCGCTGGGCATGCTGCTGGGGCTGCTGGAGGTGGGCTGCGGCTGCACACAGGACGGCTGGTGCACTGGCCCCAGCACCTTGGCCCTGGCCCCCAGCGGCTGCAAAGTCTTGCTGGGGGTCTTTGTCCTTGCGTGCTGGCGCTGCAGCGTCTTGGCCCCGCTGGCTTGGGCCCGGAGCCTGTCCTGGGGCCGCACGGCACAGGGCTCCCCACTCGGAGTCTCCAGCAGCAGCCGCGCTCTGCGGGGAGGTGGCGACGCTGCTCCTTGCCCCCCTGCAGCCCCCGGGCTTCGTGCTCTCTTGCTGGGTGCCGTGGTGCTGTTGATCGCCGGCTGCTGCCCACTGCTGCCTGCTTCCGTGCTGCTGCCAGCCCCCGTGCTGCTGCCACCCGTCTTCCCCTGGCACAGTCTCTTGCGGCCTTGGCCAGCCTGGCCCAGCAGCATCTTCCTCTCCTTGCTGGGGGGGTTCTCTGTTGTCGGCCTCCTGTGCTGGCAGCTCTGCGCTGTCCCGGGGGTGCTGCTGGGCGCAGGGCGCTTGGCCCCCCGCTTGGTGCCGGTGGGCACAGGGGCAGGCGGGGGGCTCTGGAGGGGACCCAGGGGGCGTTTGGGCAGGGGTCTCCTATGGTCACTGTGGCCCTTGGGGTTGGGGCGTTTCTTGGGGGAACTCGGGGGGGATTTGGGCTGGGGTCTACTAAGGGCACTGGGAACCTTGGGGTTGGGGAGTTTCTTGGGGGAACTCGTGGGGGATTTGGGTCTACGAAGGGCACTGGGGACCTTGGGGTTGGGGCGGGTCTTGAGGGAACGCTGGGGGGGTTGGGGCAGGGGTCTACTAAGGGCACTGAGGAACTGGGTGTCAGGGAGGCTCCTGGGGGGACTCAGGGGTGGACTGGGTAGGGGGCTCCTAAGTGCACTGGGCAGGGGACTGGCTGCAGGGCTGAGGAGGGGGCTCACTGCTGGCACGACGGGGGACTGCAGCGACAGCCCACCCTCGAGCTTCTCGGGGCGCACCCCAGGGGTTGAGGGGACCTCACCGAGGGCTCCTGTGGCTTCCAGTCCCTGCGTGCTCGGCTCCTCGATGTCCTCGCAGAGGTCAGGCAGCTGCGAGAGGAAGCGGCTGAGGGCAGGACTGCTGGGCAAATCGGGGAAGGCGTCCTGGGGCTCCACGGCATCCAGGCAGCTGAGCAGCTCCTCCAAGCCGGAGCTGTCCAGGTCGGCCGGGAGCTGGTCCTGCACGTGCTGCAGCTGCTGGCTGTCCCCTGCCAGCTCTGGAAAGGCCTCGGCGAAGGCATCAGGGCCCAGCTCCAGCAGCTCCAGGGGCTCCTCAGGCACCTCTGCAAGTGTCGCCGCTGAGGACGAAGCAAGACAATCCCCCAAGACGGGCAATGTCAGCTTTGCCATGGCCCCTGGGTGTGGGGCCACAAGCGGCCGGCTGTGCCAGTCCCAAACTCACCGTCGGGCGTCGCCGTCTGGGTGCTGGCGGTCCTTGGAGCCTGGGCAGGCTCGGGGGGAGTGTGGCCGGGCAGCGGGGGCCCCTGGTCCTCGCTGAGCCCCACGGCGTGCAAGCAGGGCTCCGGCAGCTGCCCCCGGCTGCTGCTCAGGGTGCGGGGCGTGGGGAGCGCCTGCCCCCGCAGCGGAGGCCCCGGGACGAGGGGTGGCGGGGGGTTGCGCTGGGCGGGGGCCTGCAACAGGCAGGTGCCTGCGGGGTGCAGGAGCTCCCCATGGAGCACGGCCCTGGGCCCCAGCCCCAGCGCATGGTGGGGCACCAGTGTCCCCGTCACCATGGGCTGTCCCCACTGATGGACGGGGGCACAGGGAGGAGCGCTATGGGGGAGCTGCCCCACGGTGGGTAGCTGCACCAGCTGCAGCTGGTGCCCCATGCTTGGGAGCTGCACCAGCTGCAGGTTTTGCCCCACAGCAGGGAGCTGCACCAGCTGCAGGTTATGCCCCACGGCGGGGAGCTGCCCCACAGCAGGGAGCTGCCCCCCGGCGGGGAGCTGCCCAAGCTGCAGGTGGTGCCCCTGGGCTGGGAGGTGCCCCCCAGGTGGCAGCTGCACCCCGGCGGGGAGCTGCAGCACCTGCCCCTGGACCCCCGGCACCACGTGCCAGACGGTGGCCTGGGGCAGCGCGGAGGGGAGGGTGGGTACCTGCGGGGGCTGCAAGGGCAGCGCCGTCGCTCCGGGGAGGGAGGGCAGCAGCCAGGCAGCCACCGTTGGCGGCACGGCTGGGACGACGAAGGGGGAGTTTTGCGTCTGCGCAAGCCGCGGAAGCCGTCTGGGGAAACCCTCTGTGGGAAAAAGGGCGCTGGGCTGAGCTCTGGGGCGCTGGGCTCGCCAGCAGGGCCGCAGCCCCGGGAGGAGCGGGAGCCGGCTGCTGGACCTGCCATGGTGGCTGGAGAGTGGGGCGGTTGCTTGGGGAACCCGGGCAACGGGGGTTCCGTCCCAACGGCTCACCAGCCCCTCGCCGACATCTTGGGGAGGACTGCAGGCTTTGGACCCAAGCAGGCTGCCCAGCGCAAGACTTGGCCATCCCCAGCAGGCTTGCCCTCCCACGCAGCACTTGCCATGCCCACCACGCTTCCACACCACCACTTGCCCAGCCCAAGGCTTACCCAGCCCAGGACCGGCTTCTCGGCCTCAGCGGCTGTGCCCATCCTTGCCTTTTCACCTGATGGCACATTCCTAGCAAGCCAGGCGAAATCTGTCCCATCAACACCACGCGTTTCTTCAGCCAAAGAGATCTCGTCCCAAAGAATTCCCCTCTTGGAGGACTTTTCCAAGCACTTCCTTCCCCAGGGAATGGTACCCGCCCCATTCAAGATTTCCCATCCCAGTACTTTCCCATCCCAGGAGTGACTGCCCATCCCAATGCTTTTGCTTCCCA
Organism: Aythya ferina; assembly: GCF_964211825.1. Classification (NCBI taxonomy): domain Eukaryota; kingdom Metazoa; phylum Chordata; class Aves; order Anseriformes; family Anatidae; genus Aythya; species Aythya ferina. Next base: position 62,558 of record NC_140310.1, read on the forward strand.
ATGCTTTCAAAGCCCAGGAACATTTCCCATCTCTCTCCTTTCCTAGCCCAATGGCTTCCCACCCCAAGGAAGCCTTCCCATCCCAGCAAGGAGTTCTCGGCCCACTCAGCATTCCCCATCCCAAGCATTTCCCAGTTTCACCATCCAACACACAGCTTGGCCACCCCACAGCTATGCAGAGATCACAAGAGGGATTTGGACGATTCTGTTATCGCACGGGCACAGACACTTGTTGTGCTAAGGGTTGTGAGGGTTGTGCTTTATTGCAGAGCAACTCGGAGCAGCGGTACCGAGGATACCGCCGTGCATGAGGTGAACGTGTCTGTAATAAGCTCAATTCCAAGGCAGCAGAGAAGAGAAACGGCAATAAAGTGGAAGCAGTCCGCGGTAATAACGAATGCGTCATTAATAGCGAATTAATATTAATTCGTTAGTAATAATGAATGACGTCACTACAGCCCCCATGACGTCACGACCGGCGGACCGCTGCGGTGCCTTCCGCCAGGGGGCGCTGTGGGGAGGCGGCCTCCTGGTGACACCACCCCCCGCGTGACGTCAGGGCGGGGCCCAGCGCTCCTCAGCCCCCCCCCCCCCGCGACCCCCGCGGTCGGGGCCCGGCTGCTCCCCCCCCCGCGGTGCCCAGCGCTGCCCGGAGCTCCCCAAAGCAGCCCCGGCACCGACCCCCCCCCCCGGTCCCCACAGTTCCCCCAGAGCTCCCCACAGCCCCCCAAGGCTCCCACAGCCCCCTCACAGCCCCCCACTCCCCCCCACAGCCCCCTAAGGCTCCCACAGCCCCCTCACACCCCCCCACAGCCCCCCAGAGCCCCCCACAGTTCCCCCAGAGCTCCCCACAGCCCGCTAAGGCTCCCACAGCCCCCTCACAGCCCCCCCACAGCTCCCCAAGGCTCCCACAGCCCCCTCACAGCCCCCCACACCCCCCCAAAGCCCCCCACAGCCCCCCACAGTTCCCCCAGAGCTCCCCACAGCCCCCTGAGGCTCCCACAGCCCCCTAAGGCTCCCACAGCCCCCTCACAGCCCCCCACACCCCCCCATAGTCCCCTAAGGCTCTCACACACCCCCCACAGCCCCCTCACAGCCCCCCACAGCCCCCTCACAGCCCCCCACAGCTCCCCCACAGCCGCCCTCCAGCTCCGCACAGCCACCCCCCCCCCGGCACAGGGTCGCATCGTGCAAATAAACAAACAAACAAACAAATAAATAAATAAAAGCGCTTTACTGGGGGTGCTGGGCAAAATGGGAGGGGTCCCGGGCGCTGTGTCCCCCCCCCTCCACCCTCTCCGCGAGGCCCCACGCAGGGCTCCGGGGGCCGGGCTCAGTCCGTCCCCGTCAGTCCCACCCCGCGGCGGGGCGGGGGCCGTGCCCAGCCCTGCCCCGAGCCGTGCCGAGCCGTGCTCCAACCTCTCCCGGGACTGCCGGTGAGTGCCGGGCACCCCCACCCCTTCCCCGGTGCCGGGGGGGTCGGCTCCGAGGGCCTGGGGCAGCCCCGGGCCGGGCCTGCGGGGACAGCACGGGCCGGGCATGGGGAGGGGGTGGGGGGTGGATTTAGGGCGCTGCCACTCGCTGGGGGTCCCCTGGCATCCCTGAGGGGCTGTAAGGGGGGAGCGGGCTGGGTCGGTACCGGGAGAAGCCGGAGATGTCCCGGGGGGCACCCAGGGAATTTTCCTCCCCGGGTCCTGTGCTCCAGGCTGTGGTCAAAAGCTTGGGGTCACGACCTGCGGAGCTGTGGGCGCTCAGGGCACGGTCAGGGAAGCACATCGGGGAGCAAGTCTGGGTTTGGGTCGGCCAGAAGACGCCGAAGTTTCGGCTGGTGGCTGAGAAACGGTGTTGGTGTTGGGTTCTGCTTTTAAAGGGCGGCGGTGCTGGCTGAGGAATTCCGTGCTTCTCCGCTAAAGGCTGCCGTGGAAAGCTCGGCTGTGGCAGAGCTGGGAATAAGGGAATAAGGGAATAAGGGAATAAGGGAGGGGATGCGTCCTGCCACCCGGCCGCTGTGCCTTGAGCCCGTTCCAAGGCAGGGCACCAGGCGTGGTGTGTCAGCAAGCCCAGCCCTTCCGTGCAGTTTGGAGCAAACGTGATCGGGATGGGGTTAGCCGAGGCACCTTGGTGCCTTGCTAGCTGGCTTTATGCGTGCAGAATTCTTTGATGCACGGAGTTAAGTGTTCCTCCAGCCCTGAAGCTGGTTTTTGCCATTTGAGCTGTGGGCCAGGAGTTGTGGGAAGCGGCAGAGCAGTGGCAAATCTGACCGAGCAGTGCCTTCCTTCCCTGCACTAGCAAAGGGAGCGCACAGGGGTGCTTCATCCGTCCAGTGCCCCCAGCCTGAGCTGCTGATGGGGACACCACTGCCTGCGGAAGGTGTTCAGGGGCAGGGACCGTTGCCAAAGAACTGCTGAGCTCTTCCCCCTGTAACCTCAGTGCCTTTTTCCTTATGGCACCACATACACAAACACGCTGGAACATAAAAGCGCTTCCAGCTTGCACGGCAGGGTTAGAACCACTGCCTTCTGCAGTGCTCTGCTCTTTTTATTCACAGGGATGTTTAATCTGAATGAAGAAATCGGAATCTTTAACACAGTCACTATTCCGTGTGACATTTCTGTTTTATTGCTGCTGTAGTTTCCTATTGCAGGGGCCTTTGCCCTGAATCCAACACATGTATCATTTCCTTCGGTTTGGTTTTCTTTCTGCCATCGTATTTCTCATCGTATATCTCTTCCTCTTTTCCTTGTTTATTGACATTTCTTTTGCCGTCAAATCTACTTGTTAAACCAGCTTGTTCTGCTTCTGTGTACAAAGCAACTGAACGGTAAAACTGTTGGAAAAGCTTCTGTGAAATTCTAAGCCATTATTTAGGTTCTGGATAAAGCAAATAAAAAAAAAAAATAGAAAGCTGCCTTTATATTTCTGTAAGAGATTTTCCTGCGGTCTAGGTCACAATTTGTCTGCTAATATCTCCAATCACACGAAAGGGAAAACAAGCTCGATTTTCCGTGTGCTGCCTGACTGTAGGTGTTGTAATAACGTACAGGAAAACAGGAAAGCACGGAAGAGTGCCTACGTGTAACACCTCAGTGGCCAATGTCGTGCTGAGCTAACTTGCCTGGACAGCAACACCCCGATGGTGTTCCAGATTTGTAAGAGTCATGTGCAGTGTGAGCACAGACTCGGCTGCTGTTGCACAAGGATCTGTGCTCACTGACAGCAGCTCCGGAGCACCGTGGGCAGGACCAGGAAGCGATCTGACAGCCATGGCATCATCGTTGCTGCTGCAGGGCTTCAGTGTAAGGAGCACAGCTCGGGCCATGCTGAACTCGAGGTGCGGGGAGATGGACCCGGTCCTCCTGCTGGACACCCAGCCTGTGGGTGTAGGGTGTAGGAGAGGGGTACAGGAAAAACCTTGGGCGTGTTTGTGTGCAGGAACAGGCCCTGCGCACGAAAACAAAAGTATGAGCAGAAGAAATAAAGTCTGGGGAGGTGGCAAATTAACTTTTTTTTTTTTTTTGGTGAGGTTTAATAGTTAAAACTGCGGTGCTACAAGGAATTACAGGTTGCAGCAAAGTGAGGAGTTGAATGCAGCAGATTATAAGGAAGAGGGAAAATGCTTCTGTCCCCGAGTGAGCTTATCCGTGGCATCCTCATCTGCACCTCAGGGCTGTCTCTGCCTTCCAGGAATATCTGTGCGTGCTGGTAGGGCTGCACGCATCCGTACCCACACCCACCTCCTTGCTCTCCCCTGGCGAGGTCGCAGCCCCGAGTTTTGATGGGGACGGGAGTCAAATCAGCTTGCTCCCAGGGCAGCATCACTGCTTCTCCTTGTAACCTCAGCCAGGCTATCACGCTAGCCATAGAAACTTCTTTCAGAGTGGTGCACGACATCCCTCTCACAGGCAGAGCCTCTGTGGAGCAATGCCCCAGCCCCGTCCTGCTGCACACCAGCCTTTGTTCATGCATTACTACCCAGCAGGCACCCCAGGGCTGCTGTCGTTGCTGTGGGCATTCAGTGAAGACCTCAGAGAAATTATTTGATTATAATCATACTTTACAGTCCCGATTACTTAACCAGGGTCATTAACTGGCAAGGGTGGTATGGGTGGCAAGAGTGGTATTAATTATTTGCTAGAAAACTGACACTCCCTCTTTTTGTTATTGCAGTTGTCGAGCTGCCGAGGGACTTGTACAATAGCAGATTGACCAAAAGCTAGAGCAATGGTGAGTGTGCTTGTTTTCTGTACCATGATGTGCCGGGCATTTGCTCTAATCAGATAAATGTGGGGAGTGTAGATAGAGCAGGAAGAACACTGTCTTTTTATGAGTTTAGGGGTGAGTTTATCACTTCCCTGTTTCCTCATACTAGAGGTCAGTGATCCACATGTATGGGCTTTTCCTCTTTGAAAGTTAATGGAAAACCCAATCAGATATTAATTCACAGGGCAAGTATTTGAGTAAACTCTCTAGGCATACTCTTCTTTCCTGGTTCAGCCCACAGGGTTCCCATCTGTACAATAGTTATTTCCATGCCTTGCTCTCAAAAGCCTGGCCTGCGTGAACGTTCAGCACCTTGCTGTTGTCTCTTTGTGGAAACTGACACCTGTAGGAGACGGGGTCACCCCGCAGAGATGGCACCGGACAGGATGCAGGAGGAACCTGTTTGTGAATCACCATTTTGAGCAAAACACGGCACGTCCTGGGCATTACAAAATCACAGAACAGTGGAGGCTGGGACACCTCTGGGCCCCTCTGGTCCCACCCAGCTCCAGCAGGGCCACCCAGAGCCCTGCACCACATCCAGCAGGGTGCAAAGACCCCGAGGAGGAGGCTCTGGCACCTCTCTGGGGACCTGTGCCAGGGCTCTGGCACCTGCCTGCCATGGCCATGCTTTGTGCTGCTCAGGGGGAACCTCCTGGGCTCCAGTTTGTGCCCAGCACCGCTGGGCCTGGCACTGGGCATCGCTGGGAGGAGCCCAGCTCCGTTCCCTTTGATGGGAACAGATTTCTTTACTATTTGCATAGGAAAATGCTGGTAATGTTCAGACCCCTACAGGGTCTGAACAGAGATGCCAGGTGTCCATCCTTTGTTTAATTACAAACCAGATACGACGCAGGCAGCAATACGGAGATATCTTCTCTGTGTAGTTCTGTCTTGTGGTTTATTTCTTATGTGCCTGGGAAGTCCCTCTAGACTTGTCACTCTTTTGGGTGGGATGGAAGCCTGAAACAAAATCACTTGAGGGGGTGGAGTGTACTTGCTATTGCTGTATTTGCATCTTTTGTGTCTTTTTTTTTTTTTTTTCCAACTCTACTGTATGTTTGCATCACTGTAAGTCTGCCTTTTGTAACTCCTTTCCTGTGGCTTTAGGCAACAATCAAGGGGGTCTCAAGTTTCAGTGCTGAGCAGGAAGCACAGGCACTAAGGAAGGCTATGAAGGGATTTGGTAAGTTGATCTCCCTCCATGGTTAAACCTTTTTTTCCTCAGCACTGAGAATGTTTGCTCTGGTGGTTTGTTAGAGGGGAAGTCTAGCCATTCGCATTGCCCCAGTGCACTGCCCACCCCAAAAACTCTTTGGAAATGAAAAGAGGCATCCTGTCCCTGAAATGCAGCCTCCTCTGGTGGTATGGATCCTGGCACCCTCTGTGCTCTTAAATACATGGAGTCAGTCTGGTCAGTGGGGATTGTGTCTGAATGGAAACAAAGTCAGGAGTGCAAAGGGATGGAAGGTAATGTCAGAGTGGGGACAGCACTGATGACCACAGTGTGTGCTGAAGGGTGGTTTTTTAATGTTTCATTGCTGGTACCATGTCTGTTTATTTGTGAATTTGTGTGTGGTCTCTCTCAACGTTGTCCGTTGTCTCCAAGCTGCTCAAAGGTATTTTATGATGGTAATCCCACAGACTGGGGACCCTGTACCTGTCCTGAGGTGCTACACTGAGCTTTCTGATGTGATACGAGAGCACTGAGAGGAATCAAATGACTTGGTCATGCTGAGATTTGAGCCCAACTTGAAATCCAGGTCTGGCCACAAGAACATCCTTAGTCTGCCTCCAGTCTCATCTCCCCTGCAGTACGGATCTGCCATGCTGCTGGCCAGGTTGAGGCACTTCTGTACACAGATCTAGTCCCAGTCCTAGAGAAGCAGGCTGTGTAAGGGACAGAAGATGGCACAAGGCCAGGGGACACTTCTGGTGCTTGTGCAAGCAGCCAGACTAGCTTTCCTTTGTTTCTTTCAGGCACGGATGAAGATGCCATCATTGACATCTTGACCAAACTAAACGTTTCACAACGTCAGCAAGTTCTGATCACCTATAAAAGCACTATCGGCAGGGTAGGTAGTCTGCAGAGATTAGTGACTGTGCTTTTAACTGGGAGATGGGGACAACTTTTAGGTTATGTCCTTTGGGTTAAAAGTGAAAAACAATCCAGTCTCCATAACAGTACGATTAGTGGAGCCATCCCCTGGCCAAGTTTATTTTGTTTGTGTTCACTTCAGAGCAACTATTTGTGTAAGGAGGATTGGAGCCTGAAGAAAAGTGGTGAAAGCGTTAGTTCCTTCTGTTCTCTAAGGCTGTACCTTCTTCCAACTCTCTTCTCCTTTTTTTGGCCCTCTAGGATTTGATTGACGACTTGAAGTCTGAGCTGAGTGGGAATTTTGAAAGGGTGATCATTGGGATGATGACTCCTACCACCCTGTACGACGTGCACGAATTGAAGAGAGCTCTGAAGGTGTGGAAGTCTTCCTTTTGTATTGCTTAAGTTCTGGTCAAGTTAGTATGATATGAATTAATTTCTTATTGATTATTAACTATTATATGAAGAATCCCGGTTGCACATCAGAAGCAGTTTTTGGTATCATCTTGGATCTTGTCTTGGCAATTCCCTAGGGTGCCGGAACAGATGAAGGTTGCCTGATTGAAATTCTGGCTTCTCGCACAAACGAGGAGATTCGGCGCATTAATGAGACCTACAGGCTTCGTAAGTAGTGCAAACTGCTGGCCCTTGTCATACTGCCTAAAAGTCAATCTCGTGTGCAAGCATGCACACACACAGAGGAAGGAGAGGGGTCCACTAGCCTTTAAGTGTGACAAATTGGCCAGACCAGCTATTACCGTTTGTCCAGAGAGAACCTCTGGATGAAACTGATGTCAACAGTAAGACTGCTAACAGCCTCAGAGACTAGAACTTCACTGAAAATTGAATTAGTGTAGATAAAATGGGGTGGGGTGTTATGGATGTATGGATCTATTGCCAGTTGTATACTGTCTGTTCTTCTTAATTTGGGGCTGTAACACTAACTATGATGGCTGGAGAACTGTAATGATGAGCCCTGAGCACAGTTCTGTACTTACCTAGCTTATGACTGGCAAATGCTGTGGACAGTATCCAGGTGGACCTGTTACTAACAGATGCCATCCGTGTGTGTGCTCCTTCTAGAATATGGCTCTTCCCTCGAGGAGGACATTGTTTCTGACACATCTTCCATGTTTCGCAGAGTCCTCGTGTCCCTTGCAACGGTAAGCCCAGTCTAGGGGAAATGGGGGTGAATCTTCCTGTGGCTGATAGGCATGCTTCTCTGTTCAATGGTGATGGCTTTTATTTCACTTTTCACCTCGTGTGTCCCCTTGCCTGCTTTTCAAACCCAGCTTCTGCAGGGAGAGGAGTCTGCGCATGCATTCATGCAATGGACTCTTTTTAAAATGGCCCAGGTAAAGCGGATTGCTGCTCATCTCAGAAGTACAATCAGGTCTGAGCCATATTTCACTGTAGTTGTAAGCTGCTGTTTACTTTTAAGGACTCCATTATACTCCTACAGTAACTTTTTTTTTTTTTTTTTTGAATAGGGAATTGCTTCCAGTAGTTGTTCTGGTGAACTGAGTCTTTTGTCCTTGTATGTCTGCAGGGAAACAGAGATGAGGGGATGTATGTGGATGATGCCCTTGCTCAGCAAGATGCTCAGGTATGTGGTAATTTTCTTCCTTGCAAGAACAGTCTGTTCATCTCTACATGATGCATGGTGAATCCCTGCTTTTCCAAGACCTCTCTTTTTTTCAAGGCAAGAGAGTGAACCTGAAGCTATGTTAGACAGCAGCACCCTAGGTGGAGACCTGGTCTTTGTTCTCAGTTTTGACCCTTAGAGAAGCCTCTCTGCTGTTCTGTGCCTCAGGCTGTGAAATGGGGGTAACGGTTCAAGCCTTGTTTGCGAGGCTCTGATGAGAGAGCTCTAAACAGACTGGGTGTTTGGCAGGGGAGATGACAATTCCGTTGAGAGTTGCTGTGCTTCATTAGATGTTGGAAAACATCTGTGATCTAGACAGGCCACAGGCCAGCAGTGCTCAAGCACCAAGGAAGTAAAAATCTCATCTTATATACACCCAGTCTTCCCCATTGGCCTTATTTTGTCTATTCACATTGTCTTTAAGTGCCTGTATGAAGCGGGGGAGAAGAAGTGGGGAACAGATGAGGTGCAATTTATGTCCATCCTCTGTACACGGAACAGGTGTCACCTGCTAAGAGGTAGGACCCTCCACAGTGTCCTGGAATATTTTTTTTCCTTCCTTGTTTGAGCATGATGTTTTTGTAGGTCTTCATATGTGTTCAGTAACTGCAAACTCCTCTGAGGCAGCAGGTGTCCTCGAGAGAGCCCAGTTGTATCCATTTCTTTCAGGCTGTTTTATTCCCTCCTGAGACTAAAAGGGGCTTGAGAAAAAAAAACATAGGTACAACTTGCTGCTGCTCCAGCTTTTAAATTGGAGATAATAAAGTTTGACTCCCATTGGGGCAGAGAGGAAAGAAGCTAAGCTTTTAAACTGTCATAATTAACTAGCAGGTCTTGGAAATGCTAGCAGCCATGGTGGGCCAATTAGCAACACAGTTAATAATTAAAATGAATTATTTCTCTGTGACAGCCCTGATTTAGTTTACAATGCTGCAGTAATGATACAGTGATCATGCAGAATATGAGGTGCTTGATCTTGCAAAGTGATCCTTTGTGGTTTGCATGCTTCATGCCGCCAGGAATTTCTCTGACTTTTTATCACGGATTCTTCCCCCTAGTTTTTGATGTATACAGAGGGATTGCTAATAAGGACATAACAGACAGCATTAAATCTGAGATGTCAGGAGACCTTGAAGATGCTTTGCTAGCTGTGGGTGAGTGCCCTGCTTTTAAACTTTGTCTGCAAATTAATTACATAATTAGAGATGTTGCATCTTGTTTTGACTGCTTTACATAGCTACAGGAGGCAGCCATGATTTATTTGTGTGTTTTTGTTTGTTTGTTTGTTTTTACACTATACAGATACAATCAGGTGAGAAAGTGTTGTGCTTTATCACATAGTTTACTTGGCCAAGTGATGCTTTGGCAGCTGACATTTGCTGTCAGGAGGCACTGAAGCATTAAAGAGCATACAGCTGTGCACTAAGCACAGAGACGTCAGCTCACAGCAGGTCGCTGTCTGTGGATATCCCTTCCAACCCAAACCATTCTATGATGTCTCTGCATTGCACCTGCTATTTGTCAGCCTTTAATTGAATCTTCACAGAACAAACACCTCCGCTAAGAAAGTTCTGCAAAGGTGTGGAAAATCTTCTCTTCCTGTTTTTATTGACCTTCATTTCTTGTTTTTTTATCTCTTACAGTAAAGTGCATGCGCAATAAACCTGCATATTTTGCTGAAAGATTGTACAAATCCATGAAGGTAAAGATTTTTTTAATGTGAGATTTCTTTTTTTTGATGTCTTTTTTTTTTTTTTTTTTTTGGCTTGTATTTCCATGCTCAAGTCGGTAGCATCATAGCAATCATTAGATAAACACTACTGTTAATGGGGAAATAGATCTGAGCTTTTCTGGAAGAGCTCAGACTTTCCTGAAGCTCAAAGTAATGTTCTTCCTCAGCAGAAAGCTGCTAGTGGATCACACTTTTAATGCAAAAATGCTCTAATTAGCAACAGATTCTGCAGAAGACTGAGCAAGAAAACCTTTGTGTCTCTCACTGGTTTATCCAAAACATTTTGTAGTTAGTTGTATGTGGTTGGATTGCTTTTTAGGGCCTGGGAACAGATGATAACACGCTGATCCGAGTGATGGTGTCCCGCTCTGAAATAGATATGCTTGATATCAGAAGAGAATTCCTGACCATGTATGGGAAATCTCTCTACTCCTTCATTAAGGTAAACTTCTTGGTGTTAGAAACAAAAAGCTGGATTTGCTAAGTGGCTTAAAGGAGACAGCTACCTGACACCTACTGGGTATTTTAGAGCAGATGAAATTAAGACACTAGAATAATGTACCGAAAATATTCTTGAATTTTCATTGTCAAAAAGGATACAAACCCTGAAAAAAAAAAGGGGGGGGAAATGTATGTGCTGGAAGAATCCAGCCTTCCATAGAGCTCTAAAATGAAGCATGATCCTTTTTCTCTTTTCTTTCCAGGGAGATTGCTCAGGAGACTACAGAAAAGTTCTGCTCAGACTCTGCGGTGGAGAGGATTAAATGATGCCTGGATGATGGGAAGCATCATAAGGATTTAGCTCCTTCTATTTCTTTCCCCAAATAGCTTATTAATTGCTATAAGTACTGACTTAGGTTAATTAATGAAATGGCAATTCCATTTAACCCTTACGATAAGCTTTTATGCTCACAACACCCATTTATATACTACTTGGGCTAGTAAAGCCCATCTTAAACAGAACACTTTAACCAAATCTACATTGTTTTTGCTTTCTGACAAGCTGTCCTTTTGCCTTTGCATTTACCAGCAAAACTTATCAACTGAAGCAAATTTGGACACAGAATGTAGGAAGCTGCAGAGCGAAAAATTAACCTCATCAATACGGGGAGAGTGCAGAATATAGACTTGCTTCAGCTTTTGCAAGATAATTAAAAACCAAAGAAAATTAATCATGTAAAATACAATCATATTTAAATCTTAACTTGCTCTCTGCTAGTGTGGAACCTTAACAGCCTTGTGCTTTATGTATATGTTGCCTATAGATTTGAAGATAGGGAAGCTGACGCTGGTGACATCAGAAAGAACCCTTGCTGCCCTAGGCCTGGTTACAGGTCAGCCCTTGGTCTGTCGTACTTGACTTGGGAGTGTAAATCATCATGTTTATATTTATTACAAACAGTTATTTTGGATAAAGCAGTACCGTTACGGAATGGCCTGTACCCAAATCAACACTACCTGATGCCTTATAGTGGGATGCCTTGTGCTGGAGTCATTTACTAAATCTTACCAGTGCTGGCTGGTGGGACTCCTGTATAACACTACAGTTAGAAACTCCAGTGTGGGTGCCAGTGTGACATGGAATTCCATACCAACTGCTAAAATAAACTTTTCTTCCAAGCCCTACACACCTGTCTGCTAAGCTGAGCATTCTTTTCTCTACAAAATGTGCTTCCTGTTTGCTTTTTCTTTTTTTTTTTTTTTAATTTTTTTTTGTTTCGTTGTTGTTTTTTTTAACTGTTGGTGTATAATGCTCTGTTGAAGGCATCACAGATTCGCAATGGAATTTGAGGGCACGATGCCAGTATGGCCTACGTGCCATTCTGTCACTTGTTTTGTTCCAAGCAGGGTCATGCTTGCCTCCAGAGTGCTCCAGGGCCTTGGACAGGCTTTACCAAGCTCCAGGCAAGCCCCATGTTGCAGCCCACATCACAGCCTCTAATCTGGTGACTGTGACTTAAGCTGGTGACTTCTGGCACCAGAGGAAGGCTCCTGCACCATGTAAAGACTTACAACTACAAAGTAGGTTTGCCGCCCTCAACATTAAGAGGAGGCAGACGTGCCTCCAAGCAAGGAATCCAACCATAAACCACTTGTGTGGTTTACCATGCAAGGCCACCAGGAAGAAACACTGAGTTGTAATGAGTGACTCCCCCTTGGGGAGACAGGGAGTCCTGCAGCACTGCAGGTTAGCAAGGAAATGCCTACAAGGCACCATTGTGGAGAAATCCCCAAAACCCTTTCTAGGAACCCAACATGCTGGGGTGTGTCCCTGAGGTGCCTGTATGTTGATGCACGTAGTATGAGGAATGAATGTGATGACTTAGAGATGTGCGTACAGTTTCAGGGCCAAAATTGTACTAGGACATGGCAGGATTGCTCCCATACTGGAGTATTGCAATGGAAGGACACAGGCTGTTTCGGAACAGGCTGGGAAGATGAGGAGGGGTTGCTGCCCTCTGTGTGAGAGCTGCGAGAGCACACAGAGCTCTGCCTGAGGATGGACAAGGAGCTGGCTGAGAGTTGGTGGCTTTAAATTAAAGGGAGGACAGGGCTAGGTGACATTGTAGTGGGACTCTGCTACAGGCCACCCAACAAGAACAAGCAGATGAAGCCCTCTACAGACAGGTAGGAGCAACCCCACGTATGCCAGCCTGGTCCTTGTGGGGGACTTCAACCACCCTGGGGTCTGTTGGAGGGACAGCAGAGCAGGACGCCAGCTCTCCAGGTTCCTGGAGCACTGCGGTCACTGCCTGCTGCAAGGGACAGGGAGCCAACGAGGAGAGGAGCTCTGCTGGGCCTCGTGCTCAGCAGCAAGCTGGGGGCTTGTGGGAATGTGGAGGGAATTTTGGAGGATCTGAAGGGAATTGTGGAGGATGTGAAGGGAATTGTGGGGAACGTGGACCCCACCCTCTGGTGGCTCCACCATGAGAGGGTGGAGTTCAGGACCCCTGGAGCAGGGGGCAGGGTGAAAAGCAAGCTCACAGCTCTGCCTTAACATTGGTGATCCCATTCCTGCACGTGCAGGCAGCATCCCTGTATTCTTCCCAGGATACAGACCCCTGGTTCCTGTGCATTTCCTTCTCACATGCTACTTTGACCAGGAGTTCCTGATTCAGCCATGCTGCTCCCTTGCCTTCCTTGCCTGATTTCTTACACGTGGGAATTGAATGCTCTTGTGCTCTAAGAAAAATGCCCGTAAAGACCCACCGGCTCTATTCTGCTCCTTTATTCCTGGGGGCAGCTTTCCAGGGGGTACTAACTGCTAATTCCTTAAGCTGGAAGTTCACTCTCCTAAATGTCAGGGTCTTGACTTTACACCTGCCCCTTATCTCGCAGGATCGTGAATTCCACCAGGCAGAGTCACTGCAGCCCAGGCTGCCAACAATCCTGACCTCTCCAATTCATCCGTGTTTGTAAGCAGCACGTCCAGTAACACTTCTCCTCTGGTTGGGCTCTCTATCACCTGCAATAAGAAATTATCCTCCATGCACTCCAGCAGTCTCTTGGGCTGCTTGCAGCTTGCTGTGCTGCCTTTCTGGCAGATGTCAGGGTGTTTCAAGTCCCCCAGCAAGGTCAGTGTCTGCACACATGATGGTTCCTGTAGCTAAAGTAAGGACGCTCGTCAGCAGGCTCCCCTTTATGAAGCAGCCTGTTGTAAACACCAACCATGAGGTTTCCTTTTTGGCTTGACCTCTAATTTTTACCCACAAGCTCTCAACCTATCCACTGCTGCTCTCCAAAGCCAGCTCTGTGCAGTCAATCCACTTTTTCACATACAGGGACCTGCCTGCCCCTCCTTCCTTGCCTGTCCCTTTTGAACATTTTATAGCCATGCATTGCAGCGCTCCAGTTGTGTGATTCATCCCACCAAGTTTCAGCAATAGCGATTAGATCTGAGCTTTCTAGCTGCAGTGACTTCCAACACCTCATGTTTGTTACCCAAGCTACGTGCATTGCTACAGAGGCTCTTCAGTCAGGCTGTCAGCCATGTCACTTTTATAAAGGAGCACACCCTGATTCCTTTGAAGCAGTTCCAAGGAGTTTCACTGTTAATATGTTAACAGCCTCTGCCTCTTCTCTGTTACCCAAAACTCCATCCCCTTCCCTGGTTCTATCTAGTTTGAAGCTCTCCTTGTAAGCCTGGCCAGCTTGTTGGTGAAGACTCTTGCCCCCCTTGGTCAGGTGAAGCTCATCAGCTCCCAAAAGACCCGGATTCTCAAAGGTGGATCCAAGATCATAGAAGCCAAAGCTCTGGTGATGGCACCAGACACAAAGCTGGGCACTGATCTGCATGATGTGTCGACTTCTGCCAGCACCTCTGGCAAGACGGAGATCATTGGGCACCGGCCCTCTCTCTTGTGCCCTCTGTGCTCTGAAGTCCTGCTCAATCTTGCCCATGTTTTGCTTTAACATGTCATTGGTGCCCACACAGAAAAGAAGCAGGGGATAGCAGTATGTGCTTTTAACCAGTTTTTAACACAGCAGCCTCTCTGTGACACCCCAGGATCTCGGTCCCTGTCCAACAGCAGACTTCCCTTGACTGTGTCCCAGGTGAGCAGATGGGTGCCTCAGTGCTTCTCAGCAGGGTCATCCACTACCATCACTCACCACTTTGTTTTGCAGCCTTTGTCGTATGGTGATTGTGCAGTTCATCCCTGCAAATCTTGCTCGTTATTTTTGTCCACTGCCAAGGCTTCATATCTGTCACTGGCTGGTACATACATGTACATGGAAGAGGAGCGAGGTGATATCTTGCTCCCATGGGTCACCAGAGGCCATGGTGCCTCCTTCTCCAAAGTCCTGTCTGTTTGCTGTTGAGACTTTTCGATAGTCCTTGGAGGTTGGTGCCACAGGGCTCTAGTGTTTCCCCTTGGGAATCCAGAGAGGTCCCAGTTGACTGGAAGCTGGCAAATGTGGTCCCAATTTTCAAGAAGGGCAAGAAAGAAGATCCTGGCAATTACAGGCCTGTCAGTCTCACTTCAGTGCTTGGCAAAATTATGGAGATTATTCTGGGATTTAATGAAAAACACCCAAAGGACAATTCAGTCATTGGTCATAGCCAATACAGGTTCACTAGGGGAAGATCATGTCTAACCAACTTAATTTCCTTCTACAACGAGATCACCCAACTAGTTGACCAAAGGAAGTCAGTCGGTGTAATCTTTCTGGATTTCACTAAAGCTTTCAATACTATCTCTCACAGTATCCTTCTGGACAAAATGACCAGAATACAGTTGAATAAAAGCATAATATGTTGGGTAAACAATTGACTGGTGGATCAGGCCCAGAGGATTCTTGTAAATAGGGTTAAATCAGGCTGGTGACCTGTTACTAGTGGGGCTCCCCTGGGCTCCATTTTAGCACCAATCTTCTTCAGTGTTCGCATAAATGATTTGGATGTAGGACTTGAAGGATTTTTGAGTAAATTCATGGATGATACAAAATTGGGTGGAGCTGTTGACTCCATCGAGGGTGGTGAGGCCTTGCAGAAAGATCTGGACAAATTAGAGAGCTGGGCAATCACCAACAGTGTGAAGTTTAACAAGAGCAAGCACCTGGGAAGGGGCAACCCTGGCTGTACATGCAGACACTGATGAGATGCTGGAAAGCAGCCCCACAGAGAGGGATCTGGGGATTTTGATTGATAGCAAGCTGAGCATCAGCCAGCAGTGTGCCCGGGTGGCCAGGTGGGCCAACTGTGTCCTGGGGTGTATCAAGAAAGACATTGCTAGCTGGTGAAGTGACTGTCCCACTCTACTCCGCTCGTGCGGCCGCACATCGAGTACTGTGTGCAGTTCTGGGTGCCAAAGAAAGATATAAAGCTGTTAGAGTGTCCAAAGGAGGGCAACAAAGATGGGAAAGGGTCTCCAGGGGTATGCATATGAGGAGCAGCTGAAGTCAGTTCGACTGTTCAGCCTGGAGGAGACTGAGGGCAGACCTCAGGGAGGTCTACAACTTCCTCGCGAGGGGAGCAGGGAGGCAGGCGCTGATCTCTTCTTTCTGGTGACCAGCGATAGGACCTGAGGGAATGGCTTCAAGCTGCGACAGGAGAGGTTGACGCTGGAGATCAGCAAAAGGTTCTTCACTGGGAGGGTGTCTGCGACAGCCTTGCAGTGATGTCATGCTTGAGGTTGGAGTGGGACCCCTTATGTCACAGTGACAGCTGCCATATTGCCACATGCGCTGTCCCCGCTGCGCAGAAGTGCAGAGGAGGAGGAGAGTGGAGAAGGAGTTTCCTGTTGGGAATCCCCACCACAAGGATGCAATTTCCCTTTGTCAAGCTCCCCGCGCTGCAGGTGCTCAGCCTGGATGGTAAGGCCTTCAGGAGCTGTGCCACCAGTGTTACTGGGTGATATCAGTCCCCAACACTGCAGCTGCGGGGAGGGCTGGGGAGGAGTGCAGGAGGCCCCAAGTGGTTTTCCTGTATAGCTGAAGGGTGACAGTGGCAGGAACTCTGTGGTGACACTTCACCAGGGAGAGGGTCAGCTCTGGAGATCAGCATTGGAAGGGAAAGGGAGAGAAGGGCAGAGAAAGGAAGGGCAGGGGATCCTGTTGAAGGCTGTCTGACCTCCCTGCATTTCTAGAAACTGCCTGAAACACGTGTGTTGGCGATCTGGGCTTTCCTTGCAACCAGCCACAGCCTCTGGCTGTTTCCCGCTGGCTCTTCTGGTCTTTCCAGATGGGCTGAAGGGGCCTGGAGCTGGGGGGCCACTTCCCCTTGCAGACGCCAGCTGGTGGGATGCCAGTGCCCAGATCCCTTCTGCAGCCCCTGGCTGAGCCCAGCCCTCTCTCAGGCTCACCCTGAGGCTGAGAGCCTGAAGGCAGCCAAGAGTTCAGCCCTGCAGCCCCTATGTGCATTTGCTCCTGCTGACACCTCTACCAACCGCTGCACACTCCAGCTCCGTGCTTGGGCAGGAGCTGAATGGAGGTGGGCTTGCTGGCCCAGAGCCTGACATGTCTCTCCCTTGCTTTTCAGATGTCATAAGAATTTGGGACGGTGTGTCCCAGTACATGCTCCAGCAGTTTGCACTGAAAAAGGTGAGCTGTTCCTCTTGGCACGTGGATGCTTTTTGCAGTCCTGGCAGCCCCGCTGCCATCAAGTGCAGCCATCCACCCACTTCTCTGAAATGCTCCTGAAGGGCATGGAGGTGGGGCAGCACTGTTCCTGTGACATCCGATGCCAAGAAGGAAATTTGGATCTGTTAGAAAAGAGGCTTCAAGCCTTCCTGGCACCTTCCTGCTCTCATAGTTGGAAGGCAGAGGCGGCCCAGCAGAAAGCCTGGGACTCTTCTCAGGGATCACACAATTGCTCAGCACCCCGCAGGCCTTACAGAGCTCCAGGATGCTTTTTTGGCTTTTACTCTCCTTCTGTGCTATAAGGGGGAAGAGAAGATAGGAGAAAACAACATCTTCTCCTGAGCAGCTCTTCTCCAACTCTTTCTGAAGAGCCCCATCCCACCTCCTTGCACCTCCAGAGTGGAGGAAGCACAGAATGCCAGTGTCTCACTCCAACGAGTACATGTGTCCTTCTAAAAGCACTTCTGTTCTCTGCTCTCCACAGGGTGTGGCTGTAGATGTGCTTGGCGTTTTCTACATACTGCAGAAGCACAGCAGCATGGTTATGCCCAGGTTTCACCTGTCAGAGAGGGTCGCACAGGCTCAGGGGCTCAGCTATGCCAGCAGCGACATCCCCGGTATGCCAAGGGCACAAAGCCTTTGATAAGCCTTGCAGCGCTGTCAGGCTGATGAGCCACTGCCCACCTGACGCTGTTCCTCTTTTGCTGTTTTCTAGATGACCTCAAAGTTGTCCCCCTGGACTATTCTGAATTGTCACAAAAGACATCCATTCCCGAGAAGCTGGTGAAGGAGTGTGTGAACGACATCGTGGTACTCTTCACCTGGGGTGCCGGACTGGGGGAGGATTACGACCTTGTTTTCAAGGGCATCGGTTCTCTGATGAGCCGAAACAAGATCCTCACGATGAGATACCACCCAGAGTTTCTCCTCGCCATTGATGGGACTGGAACTGTCTTAGAATGTCTGCTCTCCGTAAGTTTAACGTTTTTTTTCCAGAGCTCTTTCTGAGGCTCAAGCCAGACACCTCCCTAGCCTGGGATCCCACTCCCAGCAGCTTGGGGACAGAGCACAAGAGTAGGACGAGTTCTGTTGTGCTGCTGGTGAAAAGGGAGCGGGGGGAGAGTTTCCTTGAGGGAGCTACACTGAGCAGTGGCAAGGTGTGCTGCCTTTGTGGGCGATGGGATCCTTTCTGGAGCCTCATCTGCCACATCTCTGTCCTTTCGGCAGAACCCACGGACAAAGATCTGCGTGCTGTCAGGCAAAGAACCTGATCCTTGCCACGTGCGTCCTGGTGGGATCCGCGTGCTTCCAACGTGAGTACATGCTCTTGTGAAGCCCTTGGCTCCTCAGCTCCTCCTTGGTAGGGCTTTCACCAGAGCTGCCTGCTCCTGTGGGTAGCCAGGAATCCCTCCATGAGGGAAGGACGGACAGCTTCCTCCACGTGTGCTTTCTGCTTCTGGGCTCTGGCTGTCCTCTCCTGCTTTAGTTTGGAGGAGGGATTGTGCTCTGCACTCCCAGCATGGACTGGACCTGGAGAGCAATTCAGGCATCCTTTCCCATCGAGATCCGTCTCCTTGTTCCCTTTCTTGGTGGGGCAGTGGCAAAAAGCATTTGAAAAAGCTTCTCAAGTGTCTTCTCTCCTGGCTTGTACCTGAGAGGCCTCTCAAGGGTAGTTCAGCTGCTCATGTCTTCTTCTTTCTAGGTTTAAGATCAAGCTACCCCCTGGCAGAAAAGCTGGAGAGCTTTCCTCCACTGAGCGAGACAGTAAGAAAGAAAGTAAGGACTGTCCGAGTAAGGACTGAGCAGGTCTGCACCTCCTCTTGTCCATGTGGTCACAAAGACGCTGTTCTGAAGAGGTGTCTTCTTTCCCAGGGGCAGGCAGCCCTCAGGCTAAGCATCTCCGCCACCAAAAGAAACGTCCACTGAGCAGCCTGAAAGCGGCGAAGGACAAGAAAGGGCAACAGGACAGTACAAGGAAGACTGTGGACAAGTGAGGCTCTTGGGAAAGCAGATAAGGGCAATGGGATGGTCTGGTAGTCATGGGAGCGGGAGATTTCCCTTGGACATGCCATCTGTATTAGCTCTGAAAGGCTATTAGCACATCTCAGAAGGGCTGGTGTTTGCCAGCCAGACTGCAGGTATACAGCAGTGTTTTGTGAGACACGGGGGTCAGCCTAATTCCTTCTCACCTTCTGTCCATCCAGCAATGAGTTTAGCGCACTGTTAGCCAGCCTGAAGACACAGTTTGAGGCTGAAAAACAGGAAGTCTTGGCAGAAGACCTGGCTAAGGAGAGAGCAAGTGAAGGTAACGCAAGCCCAGACTACCCAAAGCATGCCCACTGCCCCAAGTTGCAGCTCCTCTGCAGAAGGACACTTCCCCACACCACCCCATTCCCGAGCAGATCTTGCCGAGTGCTCTTTCACTTGAGCACTGTCACAGGACTGAGAGCCTCCTAGGAAGTGTGACTCCATCAGGGTCACTGCCACAGAAAGCATCCCACCAGTACCCAGCAGTTCCACAGGCGCCTCGGGTCTGAGCTGCCCCAAAGACGTGGCTTTGGCCTGGAGGTCTGAAGGCCTTTCTCTTCTCTTGCTTCAAGTACATCTTCCCAGTAAGCCCCTGCTGCCCCGAAGGAGGCTTTCCCCCATGACGCTTCCTGTGCTGAAACCAGAGGACAGACGGGGAGAGCAAGCTGCAGGAGACAAGCCCCCTGAGAGGTGAGAGAGATGGAGAGACACAGAGGGCACTGGTGTGCCCTGGTCGTGGTGGCAGGGAGATGTTTGTGTCGGCCACATCACCTCTGTTAACTTGGGAGGGCTCTTTGGATGTGTGCGCGTTTCCTGCTGGAGGGCCCAGCACAGTGTGGCTCGGTGAGACCCCCGCATCACATCAGCTTCAGCTTTGTGCCTGTCTTGTTCCCAGGTCTGAGCTCTGCCAAGCACCATCTGCCACTCCGGGGCTGCTCCAACGCCCCCGTGGAAAAGAAGGCGTAGGTAAGGAGGGTGAGAAAGATGGAGAGGTAGCAGATGGGCCCCAGCACAGGCTTGTGGGTTTCCCTCATGCCTTAGTGTGGGCAGAGGCAGCCAGGGCTGTGTGTGGTTGCTGGGACAGCAAAATGTCTCTCACATGGCTGGGTTTGCCTCAGAGGGTCCATCTTCAGGGCTCACTGTGGAGGGGGACCCTGGCCCAGCACCATGCCCCATGCTGCAGTTGCTCTGCTGAGGGACGTCCCCACGGCACCCCGTGCCCTAGTGTGACTGGCCAAGGTCTGTGTGAGGGGTGGGCTTGTGCTGGGGGGAGGAAGAAAGGCGGGCTGTCTGTCCTCACTGCAAATACCTTCTGCCTTGAGGGAGGGTTGAGGCGGGTGGTATTAGGCAGGTGGAATTTTCTTCCCCTTCCCTAATGCCATCTGCCCCACCAAGTCTCTGTGAGGTCTCCAGCATTCCCTGGCAGGCCCTGCTCCTCAGGAGATACCCTAGGGAAAAGAATACTGGACAAAGAAAACCCAGGGGTCAGAGTTGCTCTCTGGACCTGCACAGTTGGATGAGATAAAGGGTTCTCAGGGGCCCCCACCCCACAACAAAATGTGACTCCAGGACCATTAGGGTTGCTGCCACAGAAAGCATCCCACTGGTATCCAGCAGCTCAGCATGCACCTCGGGTCTGAGCTGCCCCAAGGACGTGGCTTTGGCCTGGAGGTCTGAAGGCCTTTCTCACGTCTTGCTTCAAGGGCATCTTCCCAAGAAGCCCCTGCTGCCCCGAAGGAGGCTTTCCCCGGTGACGCTTCCTGTGCTGAAACCAGAGGACGGACAGGGAGAGCAAGCTGCAGGAGACAAGCCCCCTGAGAGGTGAGAGAGATGGAGAAATACAGCGGGCACTGGTGTGCCCTAGTCATGGTGGCAGGGAGATGTTTGTGTCAGCTACACTGCTGGGCAAAGGGCATGGAAGTTTTCCTGCAGGAGATAACTGGCAGTTCTGCTTTTCTCCCTATGTCTCCGTCTCCTTTCACACTGTCCCTGCAGCCCTAAGCACAGCAGCGTGACCACTTTCAAGTGCTCAAGCAGTGTGATGTCTTTCAAGTCACTGTCAGCTGGGGCCTTTGCACAAGACCATCATCTCAGATGATGCTGTCTTTCTCTTTGTCCCACTCAGAGAGGGCTTAGTCCTGAGCACCTCTTTCTCTGTCTTTGAGAACACAAATCGTTGGCTTTACAGCTCTACTGAACAACCACCTTCTACTGCAGAGGCACAGGCTTGCAAAATAGATGCAAGTGTATTTGGTGGAGTCCCAACACTACCCACTTTGTATTTTTAGTGTGCTACCAGCCATTGAGAAGGACTATTCAAAGGAGGGCATGAACAAAATGACGCACCACGTCAGGAGGAAAACTGAAATCCCTGCCTGCAAAGGCCATAAGAGAGTAGGACAGGTACGTGATCTTGCCCCATGTCAGTTCTGCATTGCATTGAGGAGTGGAGAAGCACTGATGGTTGTGCCCAAAAGACTGGAGAGAGTCCAAAGGAGGGTCACGGAGATGATCAATTGGCTGGAGAATCGGCCCTGTGAGGAGAGACTGAGGAACTTGGGTCTTTGACTCAGGAACCTGGGTCTTTTCATAGAATCGTAGAATCATAGAATATCCTGAGTCGGAAGGGACCCATAAGGATCATCAAGTCCAACTCCATTTCACCCTGGAGAAGTGAAGGCTTGGGGGGACCTCATCACAGTATTCCAGTATTTAAAGGGTGGCTACAAAGCCAACAGAAGCTCTCCTTTCACAAGGGCAAACATGGAGAAGACAAGGGGCAGTGGGTACAAGTTGCACTGAGTGAAGTTTTGTCTTGCTAGGTCTTAGGACCAAAGGGGAACAGTTAGGTGTGCACGGAAAGGAAGAAGACACTCCCTGTTGTGCCTTGTTCAGAGCAGGGGATTTTTCGCTAATGGCATTAGGAGCCAGATGCTCAGTACGAGGCACAGGAGCCCCCGAAGTCCTGAGATTAATTCTGTCTGTTGTGTGTGTCTGTGGCCCCCCAGGAGGTCTGCTACCTGTGCATGCAGCAAGAGGAACAAAGTCTGCGGGCAGCCCTGCTGAAGCAGAAGGAAGAGCAAGAAAGGGCTGAGTGGGCAGAACTGCAGGCCTGGCAGGCCAGGATGGCAGCGCTGCGTGCCCAGGTACTGGCAGTGACCTCAGCCACGCAGAGGACTGGCATTTCTGTCCCCTCGCAGGGCTGCTGAGTTGTTTCCCCAAAACCCAGGGGGCAACTCACTGCCGTCTCTGAGTCTCCTCTGCTCCTGTCCAGGAGAGAGAATTGCTCAATACCGGACTCAGTGGACAATTTGTCAACTAGCAGACAAACCCAGCCCTCTCCTTCCTACCTTGAACATGGGGAGGCTCCACCAAGGCTGCCAGCCCTGGCATTGGAGCAGCAGCTCTCCCAGGCAAGGGCTATCCCAGCCCCAGGTGGCTGCCTGCAGGGGAGAGCTGGGCACAGGACAGCTCTTCGTGCTCGCCTGTTCTGCTACAGGCATGATGTACTGGTTTGCCCCTCCTAGTACGGTGAGGTTTTTAAGTCTGATTTGTAACCAAAACCTCTGGACTTCACCAGCCACCCTGACATAAAAAGAAACAAGTTTGTTTCTTTTGCTTCATTGCTTGAAAGACGAAGCCTTCAATGCTCTTGTGCTTGGAGGAGCAGACTAGGCTGTGTCTGGAGAAAGGCTGCACAATCCCCAGGTGCCTCCTGTGCTGTGCTGTGCAGGGATCGTTCCTTTGCTGGCCCCTCAAGCCAAAATACATTCCTTTTTTTTTTTTTCTTTTTTGTTTCCCTCATTGCATAACAGAGAGCACATGCTGCATGGAAGCTGGAGGTTGCTAAAATAGCCAAAAAGGAAAACAGAGAATACGATTACCCGGTAAGAAGTTTATAAAAAAAAAAAATTAGGTCCCCAGCAGATAACTGCTGTGTCTCAGCTGTGCCACTTGGGAAGTGCAGCGAGCCCCTGCTCAGACCTTGGCACCTCCATGGGGACTTGCAGCGATGATTCTCCAAAATCCCCTGGCACATCTGCAGTGTCCCTGATGCAGTCCCCCACTGGGCTGGTGCTTCTGGGCACACTCATTTGCCCGCTGCTTGATAAGCCTCGCTCTCTCTCCAGAAATCCTACTGGTCCCCTCCTCCATCCTACGCCATAAGAAGAGAGTATGACAGAGAGCTCCAGGAGAGGAGGGAGGTGTGGGGAAAGGAGCCAAAGCATACACCAGTGAAGACCTCACTGCAACAGTAAGTGTGCACAGCTCCTGCCATGTCCTGGTGCAGTGGCAGCAAGACAGCATGGGGCCAAGGACCCTGTCCCTGGCACAGCTCAGGGGCTGCATGCATCCTGCAGTTTCTCCTGGCCTGGGCATCTCCCTGTCTTACCCCTGGTTCCAGGTACCTCTCTACAACTCCAAGTGAATGCTTAGGGCTTCTAACCTGAGGGATGTGGGAACAAAAGGAACCATGGGTGTGAGGAGTGGGGCAGGCCTAGGGCAGGAGGAGCCTGAGCCAGCAGGTGAGAGCAACGTTGTCCCTCTGTTGCAGCCATCAAGCCCTGCCAGCCATCTGGGCAAAGTTTTAGAGGTGGACGGAGCCGGCTGGGGAAGAGCAGAACAGAAAGAGCAAAACAGGACTCACAGCAAGAGTGTGCCTGGTTCCTCAAGTGTGTCCGAGCAGGGCTGGTGCTTTGCCTTCCTGCAGGGGGAGGAGGCACCAGCAACACCATCTGGCTGCAGAATGACACCACTGTGAAGGAATCCTGTTGTTTCCACCTAGCAGAATGGATCTCCCCAGCCATCTGAGATTCACCCAAAGAATCAACTCTTAGTTAAAGCAGTAAGAATGTAATGGGACACAAATATCAGCTCAAGCCAGGTGCCTCCAAGGAGGGACCCCACCCAACACTTTCCCTGGCTTCTTATACCCGTACAACCTTCATTTTGTCCGCTATACTCAGTTCTCAATATATATATGTTTTGTTCCTTCAGGTTGGTTGTTCTTTGTTGCAGGACGGGATGGCTTCTGTTACCTCCCAAGGCAAGGTGGCTGCTGTTATCTTGCAGGCTCTGGTCAGCATGTCCCCCCTTTCCCATCAGTGCCACCCAGGCCCCCACACAATGTCACTCACTGGTGCTCAGTCAGCACTATATACCAGGTGATGCAGAGCTCATGCCGTGGCATAAGGCTTCACTAAGTTTACTAACGTGAAACAACAGCCACCTGAATTCATAGAATCATAGAATGGCTCAGGTTGGAAGGGACCTCATCCAACTCCAACCCCCCTGCCATAGGCAGGGATGCCACCCACTGGATCAGGTTGGCCAAGGCCCCATCCAGCCTAGCCTTGAACACCTCCAGGGATGGGGCATCCACAGCTGCTTTGGGCAACCCGTTCCAGTGCCTCGCCACCCTTACAGTGAAGAATTTCCTCCTAATGTCTAATCCAAATATGTTCTCTCTATGTTTAATTGTTGAGGGATTTTTGAAGCAGCAAAGATGCCATGGCTTGCTGCAGCTGAGCAAACCAAGCTACCGGGACAACTATGAGAAGTTCCCATGACAGTGTTCCCACATCACCCAATTGAGGAATTTAGAAAAATATTGGTGCCAGCAGCTGGCTTCAAGGACGGGATCTACGTGACTGCTAATCACAAGGGGGTTGTTTTCTTGCAGGTGGTTGTTTTCATGCAGTTGTTTGTCTGAGTGCTTTTGACCAATAATCTTGTGTGTGACACCATCTGCTCCTGTTAAGTTTATTATAAAAGTCAGGCTATTTGGGTAATAAAGGGAGAGCATGATCCTGTCTGTCGTGTTTTCGGCCATTCTTCCTGCAACATTTAAGACCATTCCCTCTTGTCCTATCATTATCTACTTGAGTAAAGAATCCTTCTCTTTTATAAGACACCTTTAAGTACTGAAAGTCCACAATGAGGTCTCCCTGGAGCCTTCTCCAGGCTGCACATGGCCAGCTCTCTTACCCTTTCTTCATAGGAGAGGTGCTCCAACCCACTGATCATCTTTGTAGCCCTCCTCTAGACTCAAATTCCTTACATACCAGCACCTTGTTTCTCTTATAGTGTCCTCCCTTTGTTTTTATGAGCATCCCTGCATTCTACAATACATACATTTCAAACGTTCACTCCACCTCTGTGTGTTTATGTATAATCTCCACACACATGCACAGAAGATAATAAGAAGCAAGCACACGAAGAATATTATAATCAATACAAGGATTGGATGTAACATAAGATTTCAAACCCCAGTAGTAGTGGAAGACCATCCCAACAGTACTTCCTACCAGTGGTATCCACCATCTTTCTTAGCCCTCTGTTTGGGAACAGGCTGGGAAGATGAGGAGGGGTTGCTGCCCTCTGTGTGAGAGCTGCGAGAGCACACAGAGCTCTGCCTGAGGATGGACAAGGAGCTGGCTGAGAGTTGGTGGCTTAAAATTAAAGGGAGGACAGGGCTAGGTGACATTGTAGTGGGAGTCTGCTACGGGCCACCCAACAAGAACAAGCAGATGAAGCCCTCTACAGACAGGTAGGAGCAACCCCACGTATGCCAGCCTGGTCCTTGTGGGGGACTTCAACCACCCTGGGGTCTGTTGGAGGGACAGCAGAGCAGGACGCCAGCTCTCCAGGTTCCTGGAGCACTGTGGTCACTGCCTGCTGCAAGGAACAGGGAGCCAACGAGGAGAGGAGCTCTGCTGGGCCTCGTGCTCAGCAGCAAGCTGGGGGCTTGTGGGGAATGTGGAGGGAATTTTGGAGGATCTGAAGGGAATTGTGGAGGATGTGAAGCGAATTGTGGGGAACATGAAGGGAATTGTGGAGGATGTGAAGGGAATTGTGGGGAACGTGGACTCCACCCTCTCATGGTGGAGCCACCAGAGGGTGGAGTTCAGGACCTCTGGAGCAGGGGGCAGGGTGAAAGGCAAGCTCACAGCTCTGCCTTAACATTGGTGATCCCATTCCTGCACGTGCAGGCAGCATCCCTGTATTCTTCCCAGGATACAGACCCCTGGTTCCTGTGCATTTCCTTCTCACACGCTACTTGACCAGGAGTTCCTGATTCAGCCATGCTGCTCCCTTGCCTTCCTTGCCTGATTTCTTACACGTGGGAATTGAATGCTCTTGTGCTCTAAGAAAAATGCCCATAAAGACCAACCGGCTCTATTCTGCTCCTTTATTCCTGGGGGCAGCTTTCCAGGGGGTACTAACTGCTAATTCCTTAAGCTGGAAGTTCACTCTCCTAAATGTCAGGGTCTTGACTTTACACCTGGCCCTTATCTCGCAGGATCGTGAATTCCACCAGGCAGAGTCACTGCAGCCCAGGCTGCCAACAATCCTGACCTCTCCAATTCATCTGTGTTTGTAAGCAGCACGTCCAGTAACACTTCTCCTCTGGCTGGGCTCTCTATCACCTGCAATAAGAAATTCACCTCCATGCACTCCAGCAGTCTCTTGGGCTGCTTGCAGCTTGCTGTGCTGCCTTTCTGGCAGATGTCAGGGTGTTTCAAGTCCCCCAGCAAGGTCAGTGTCTGCACGCATGATGGTTCCTGTAGCTAAAGTAAGAACGCTCGTCAGCAGGCTCCCCTTTATGAAGCAGCCTGTTGTAAACACCAACCATGAGGTTTCCTTTTTGGCTTGACCTCTAATTTTTACCCACAAGCTCTCAACCTATCCACTGCTGCTCTCCAAAGCCAGCTCTGTGCAGTCAATCCACTTTTTCACAACCTGCCTGCCCCTACTTCCTTGCCTGTCCTTTCTGAACATTTTATAGCCATGCATTGCAGTGCTCCAGTTGTGTGATTCATCCCACCAAGTTTCAGCAATAGCGATTAGATCTGAGCTTTCTAGCTGCAGTGACTTCCAACACCTCATGTTTGTTACCCAAGCTACATGCATTGCTGCAGAGGTTCACAGAATTCACAGAATTCACAGAATTTTCTAGGTTAGAAGAGACCTCAAGGTCATCGAGTCCAACCTCCAACCTAACGCTAACAGCCCTCCACTAAACCATATCCCTAAGCTCTACATCTAAACGTCTTTTGAAGACTTCCAAGGATGGTGACTCCACCACTTCCCTGGGCAGCCTGTTCCAGTGCCTCACAACCCTTTCAGTGAAGAAGTTCTTCCTAACATCTAACCTAAAACTCCCCTGGCTCAACTTAAGCCCATTCCCCCTCGTCCTGTCACCAGGCACGTGGGAGAACAGGCCAACCCCCACCTCGCTACAGCCTCCCTTGAGGTACCTAAAAAGAGCGATAAGGTCACCCCTGAGCCTCCTCTTCTCCAGGCTGAACAAGCCCAGCTCCCTCAGCCGCTCCTCGTAGGACTTGTTCTCCAGGCCCCTCACCAGCTTCGTCGCCCTTCTCTGCACCCGCTCAAGCACCTCGATGTCCTTCTTGTAGCGAGGGGCACAAAACTGAAAACAGTACTCGAGGTGCGGCCTCACCAGAGCTGAGTACAGGGGGACGATCACCTCCCTAGCCCTGCTGGTCACGCTGTTCCTAATACAAGCCAGGATGCCGTTGGCCTTCTTGGCCACCTGAGCACACTGCTGGCTCATATTCAGCCGACTGTCCACCATCACTCCCAGGTCCTTCTCTGCCTGGCAGCTTTCCAACCATTCCTCTCCCAGCCTGTAGCTCTGCTTGGGGTTATTGCGCCCCAGGTGCAGGACCCGGCACTTGGCCTTGTTAAACTTCATGCAGTTCTTCAGTCAGGCCGTCAGCCATGTCACTCTAATAAAGGAGCACACCCTGATTCCTTTGAAGCAGTTCCAAGGAGTTTCACTGTTAATATGTTAACAGCCCCTGCCTCTTCTCTGTTACCCAAAACTCCATCCCCTTCCCTGGTTCTATCTAGTTTGAAGCTCTCCTTGTAAGCCTGGCCAGCTTGTTGGTGAAGACTCTTGCCCCCCTTGGTCAAGTGAAGCTCATCAGCTCCCAAAGGACCCGGATTCTCAAAGGTGGATCCAAGATCATAGAAGCCAAAGCTCTGGTGATGGCACCAGACACAAAGCTGGGCACTGATCTGCATGATGTGTCGACTTCTGCCAGCACCTCTGGCAAGATGGAGATCATTGGGCACTGGCCCTCTCTCTTGTGCCCTCTGTGCTCTGAAGTCCTGCTCAATCTTGCCCATGTTTTGCTTTAACATGTCATTGGTGCCCACACAGAAAAGAAGCAGGGGATAGCAGTATGTGCTTTTAACCAGTTTTTAACACAGCAGCCTCTCTGTGACACCCCAGGATCTCGGTCCCTGTCCAACAGCAGACTTCCCTTGACTGTGTCCCAGGTGAGCAGATGGGTGCCTCAGTGCCTCTCAGCAGGGTCATCCACTACCATCACTCACCACTTTGTTTTGCAGCCTTTGTTGTATGCTGATTGTGCGGTTCATCCCTGCAAATCTTGCTCGTTATTTTTGTCCACTGCCAAGGCTTCATATCTGTCACTGGCTGGTACATACATGTACATGGAAGAGGAGCGAGGTGATATCTTGCTCCCATGGGTCACCAGAGGCCATGGTGCCTCCTTCTCCAAAGTCCTGGCTGTTCGCTGTTGAGACTTTTCGATAGTCCTTGGAGGTTGGTGCCACAGGGCCCAAGTATTTCCCCTTGGGAATCCAGAGAGGTCCCAGTTGACTGGAAGCTGGCAAATGTGGTCCCAATTTTCAAGAAGGGCAAGAAAGAAGATCCTGGCAATTACAGGCCTGTCAGTCTCACTTCAGTGCCTGGCAAAATTATGGAGATTATTCTGGGATTTACTGAAAAACACCCAAAGGACAATTCAGTCATTGGTCATAGCCAATACAGGTTCACTAGGGGAAGATCATGTCTAACCAACTTAATTTCCTTCTACAACGAGATCACCCAACTAGTTGACCAAAGGAAGTCAGTCGATGTAATCTTTCTGGATTTCACTAAAGCTTTCAATACTATCTCTCACAGTATCCTTCTGGACAAAATGACCAGAATACAGTTGAATAAAAGCATAATATGTTGGGTAAACAATTGACTGGCGGGTCAGGCCCAGAGGGTTCTTGTAAATAGGGTTAAATCAGGCTGGTGACCTGTCACTGGTGGGGCTCCCCTGGGCTCCATTTTAGCACCAATCTTCTTCAGTGTTTGCATAAATGATTTGGATGTAGGACTTGAAGGATTTTTGAGTAAATTCATGGATGATACAAAATTGGGTGGAGCTGTTGACTCCATCGAGGGTGGTGAGGCCTTGCAGAAAGATCTGGACAAATTAGAGAGCTGGGCAATCACCAACAGTGTGAAGTTTAACAAGAGCAAGCACCTGGGAAGGGGCAACCCTGGCTGTACATACAGACACTGATGAGATGCTGGAAAGCAGCCCCACAGAGAGGGATCTGGGGATTTTGATTGATAGCAAGCTGAGCATCAGCCAGCAGTGTGCCCGGGTGGCCAGGTGGGCCAACTGTGTCCTGGGGTGTATCAAGAAAGACATTGCTAGCTGGTGAAGTGACTGTCCCACTCTACTCCGCTCGTGCGGCCGCACATCGAGTACTGTGTGCAGTTCTGGGTGCCAAAGAAAGATATAAAGCTGTTAGAGTGTCCAAAGGAGGGCAACAAAGATGGGAAAGGGTCTCCAGGGGTATGCATATGAGGAGCAGCTGAAGTCAGTTCGACTGTTCAGCCTGGAGGAGACTGAGGGCAGACCTCAGGGAGGTCTACAACTTCCTCGCGAGGGGAGCAGGGAGGCAGGCGCTGATCTCTTCTTTCTGGTGACCAGCGATAGGACCTGAGGGAATGGCTTCAAGCTGCGACAGGAGAGGTTGACGCTGGAGATCAGGAAAAGGTTCTTCACCGGGAGGGTGTCTGTGACAGCCTCACAGTGATGTCACGCTTGAGGTTGGAGTGGGACCCCTTATGTCACAGTGACAGCTGCCACATGCACTGTCCCCGCTGCGCAGAAGTGCAGAGGAGGAGGAGAGTGGAGAAGGAGCTTCCTGTTGGGAATCCCCACCACAAGGATGCAATTTCCCTTTGTCAAGCTCCCTGCGCTGCAGGTGCTCAGCCTGGACGGTAAGGCCTTCAGGAGCTGTGCCACCAGTGTTACTGGGTGATATCAGTCCCCAACACTGCAGCTGCGGGGAGGGCTGGGGAGGAGTGCAGGAGGCCCCAAGTGGTTGTCCCGTATGGCCGAAGGGTGACAGTGGCAGGAACTCTGTGGTGACACTTCCCCAGGGAGAGGGTCAGCTCTGGAGATCAGCATTGGAAGGGAAAGGGAGAGAAGGGCAGAGAAAGGAAGGGCAGGGGATCCTGTTGAAGGCTGTCTGACCTCCCTGCATTTCTAGAAACTGCCTGAAACACGTGTGTTGGCAATCTGGGCTTTCCTTGCAACCAGCCACAGCCTCTGGCTGTTTCCCGCTGGCTCTTCTGGTCTTTCCAGATGGGCAGAAGGGGCCTGGAGCTGGGGGGCCACTTCCCCTTGCAGACGCCAGCTGGTGGGATGCCAGTGCCCAGATCCCTTCTGCAGCCCCTGGCTGAGCCCAGCCCTCTCTCAGGCTCACCCTGAGGCTGAGAGCCTGAAGGCAGCCAAGAGTTCAGCCCTGCAGCCCCTATGTGCATTTGCTCCTGCTGACACCTCTACCAACCGCTGCACACTCCAGCTCCGTGCTTGGGCAGGAGCTGAATGGAGGTGGGCTTGCTGGCCCAGAGCCTGACGTGTCTCTCCCTTGCTTTTCAGATGTCATAAGAATTTGGGACGGTGTGTCCCAGTACATGCTCCAGCAGTTTGCACTGAAAAAGGTGAGCTGTTCCTCCTGGCACGTGGAAGCTTTCCGAAGTCCTGGCAGCCCCGCTGCCATCAAGTGCAGCCATCCACCCACTTCTCTGAAATGCTCCTGAAGGGCATGGAGGTGGGGCAGCACTGCTCCTGTGACATCCGATGCCAAGAAGGAAATTTGGATCTCTTAGAAGAGAGGCTTCAAGCCTTCCTGGCACCTTCCTGCTCTCACAGTTGGAAGGCAGAGGCGGCCCAGCAGAAAGCCTGGGACTCTTCTCAGGGATCACTCAATTGCTCAGCACCCCTCAGGCCTTACAGAGCTCCAGGATGCTTTTTTGGCTTTTACTCTCCTTCTGTGCTATAAAGGGGAAGAGAAGATAGGAGAAAACAACGTCTTCTCCTGAGCAGCTCTTCTCCAACTCTTTCTAAAGAGCCCCATCCCACCTCCTTGCAATTCCAGAGCGGAGGAAGCACAGAATGCCAGTGTCTCACTCCAACGAGTACATTTGTTCTTCTAAAAGCACTTCTGTTCTCTGCTCTCCACAGGGTGTGGCTGTAGATGTGCTTGGCATTTTCTACATACTGCAGAAGCACAGCAGCATGGTTATGCCCAGGTTTCACCTGTCAGAGAGGGTCGCACAGGCTCAGGGGCTCAGCTATGCCAGCAGCGACATCCCCGGTATGCCAAGGGCACAAAGCCTTTGATAAGCCTTGCAGTGCTGTCAGGCTGATGAGCCACTGCCCACCTGACGCTGTTCCTCTTTTGCTGTTTTCTAGATGACCTCAAAGTTGTCCCCCTGGACTATTCTGAATTGTCACAAAAGACATCCATTCCCGAGAAGCTGGTGAAGGAGTGTGTGAACGACATCGTGGTACTCTTCACCTGGGGTGCCGGACTGGGGGAGGATTACGACCTTGTTTTCAAGGGCATCGGTTCTCTGATGAGCCGAAACAAGATCCTCACGATGAGATACCACCCAGAGTTTCTCCTCGCCATTGATGGGACTGGAACTGTCTTAGAATGTCTGCTCTCCGTAAGTTTAACGTTTTTTTTTCCAGGGCTCTTTCTGAGGCTCAAGCCAGACACCTCCCTAGCCTGGGATCCCACTCCCAGCAGCTTGGGGACAGAGCACAAGAGTAGGGCAAGTTCTGTTGTGCTGCTGGTGAAAAGGGAGAGGGGGGAGAGTTTCCTTGAGGGAGCTACACTGAGCAGTGGCAAGGAGTGCTGCCTTTGTGGGCAATGGGATCCTTTCTGGGGCCTCATCTGCCACATCTCTGTCCTTTCGGCAGAACCCACGGACAAAGATCTGCGTGCTGTCAGGCAAAGAACCTGATCCTTTCCACGTGCGTCCTGGTGGGATCCGCGTGCTTCCAACGTGAGTACACGCTCTTGTGAAGCCCTTGGCTCCTCAGCTCCTCCTTGGTAGGGCTTTCACCAGAGCTGCCTGCTCCTGTGGGTAGCCAGGAATCCCTCCATGATGGAAGGACGGACAGCTTCCTCCACGTGTGCTTTCTGCTTCTGGGCTCTGGCTGTCCTCTCCTGCTTTAGTTTGGAGGAGGGATTGTGCTCTGCACTCCCAGCATGGACTGGACCTGGAGAGCAATTCAGGCATCCTTTCCCATCGAGATCCGTCTCCTTGTTCCCTTTCTTGGTGGGGCAGTGGCAAAAAGCATTTGAAAAAGCTTCTCAAGTGTCTTCTCTCCTGGCTTGTACCTGAGAGGCCTCTCAAGGGTAGTTCAGCTGCTCATGTCTTCTTCTTTCTAGGTTTAAGATCAAGCTACCCCCTGGCAGAAAAGCTGGAGAGCTTTCCTCCACTGAGCGAGACAGTAAGAAAGAAAGTAAGGACTGTCCGAGTAAGGACTGAGCAGGTCTGCACCTCCTCTTGTCCATGTGGTCACAAAGACGCTGTTCTGAAGAGGTGTCTTCTTTCCCAGGGGCAGGCAGCCCTCAGGCTAAGCATCTCCGCCACCAAAAGAAACGTCCACTGAGCAGCCTGAAAGCGGCGAAGGACAAGAAAGGGCAACAGGACAGTACAAGGAAGACTGTGGACAAGTGAGGCTCTTGGGAAAGCAGATAAGGGCAATGGGATGGTCTGGTAGTCATGGGAGCGGGAGATTTCCCTTGGACATGCCATCTGTATTAGCTCTGAAAGGCTATTAGCACATCTCAGAAGGGCTGGTGTTTGCCAGCCAGACTGCAGGTATACAGCAGTGTTTTGTGAGACACGGGGGTCAGCCTAATTCCTTCTCACCTTCTGTCCATCCAGCAATGAGTTTAGCGCACTGTTAGCCAGCCTGAAGACACAGTTTGAGGCTGAAAAACAGGAAGTCTTGGCAGAAGACCTGGCTAAGGAGAGAGCAAGTGAAGGTAACGCAAGCCCAGACTACCCAAAGCATGCCCACTGCCCCAAGTTGCAGCTCCTCTGCAGAAGGACACTTCCCCACACCACCCCATTCCCGAGCAGATCTTGCCGAGTGCTCTTTCACTTGAGCACTGTCACAGGACTGAGAGCCTCCTAGGAAGTGTGACTCCATCAGGGTCACTGCCACAGAAAGCATCCCACCAGTACCCAGCAGTTCCACAGGCGCCTCGGGTCTGAGCTGCCCCAAAGACGTGGCTTTGGCCTGGAGGTCTGAAGGCCTTTCTCTTCTCTTGCTTCAAGTACATCTTCCCAGTAAGCCCCTGCTGCCCCGAAGGAGGCTTTCCCCCATGACGCTTCCTGTGCTGAAACCAGAGGACAGACGGGGAGAGCAAGCTGCAGGAGACAAGCCCCCTGAGAGGTGAGAGAGATGGAGAGACACAGAGGGCACTGGTGTGCCCTGGTCGTGGTGGCAGGGAGATGTTTGTGTCGGCCACATCACCTCTGTTAACTTGGGAGGGCTCTTTGGATGTGTGCGCGTTTCCTGCTGGAGGGCCCAGCACAGTGTGGCTCGGTGAGACCCCCGCATCACATCAGCTTCAGCTTTGTGCCTGTCTTGTTCCCAGGTCTGAGCTCTGCCAAGCACCATCTGCCACTCCGGGGCTGCTCCAACGCCCCCGTGGAAAAGAAGGCGTAGGTAAGGAGGGTGAGAAAGATGGAGAGGTAGCAGATGGGCCCCAGCACAGGCTTGTGGGTTTCCCTCATGCCTTAGTGTGGGCAGAGGCAGCCAGGGCTGTGTGTGGTTGCTGGGACAGCAAAATGTCTCTCACATGGCTGGGTTTGCCTCAGAGGGTCCATCTTCAGGGCTCACTGTGGAGGGGGACCCTGGCCCAGCACCATGCCCCATGCTGCAGTTGCTCTGCTGAGGGACGTCCCCACGGCACCCCGTGCCCTAGTGTGACTGGCCAAGGTCTGTGTGAGGGGTGGGCTTGTGCTGGGGGGAGGAAGAAAGGCGGGCTGTCTGTCCTCACTGCAAATACCTTCTGCCTTGAGGGAGGGTTGAGGCGGGTGGTATTAGGCAGGTGGAATTTTCTTCCCCTTCCCTAATGCCATCTGCCCCACCAAGTCTCTGTGAGGTCTCCAGCATTCCCTGGCAGGCCCTGCTCCTCAGGAGATACCCTAGGGAAAAGAATACTGGACAAAGAAAACCCAGGGGTCAGAGTTGCTCTCTGGACCTGCACAGTTGGATGAGATAAAGGGTTCTCAGGGGCCCCCACCCCACAACAAAATGTGACTCCAGGACCATTAGGGTTGCTGCCACAGAAAGCATCCCACTGGTATCCAGCAGCTCAGCATGCACCTCGGGTCTGAGCTGCCCCAAGGACGTGGCTTTGGCCTGGAGGTCTGAAGGCCTTTCTCACGTCTTGCTTCAAGGGCATCTTCCCAAGAAGCCCCTGCTGCCCCGAAGGAGGCTTTCCCCGGTGACGCTTCCTGTGCTGAAACCAGAGGACGGACAGGGAGAGCAAGCTGCAGGAGACAAGCCCCCTGAGAGGTGAGAGAGATGGAGAAATACAGCGGGCACTGGTGTGCCCTAGTCATGGTGGCAGGGAGATGTTTGTGTCAGCTACACTGCTGGGCAAAGGGCATGGAAGTTTTCCTGCAGGAGATAACTGGCAGTTCTGCTTTTCTCCCTATGTCTCCGTCTCCTTTCACACTGTCCCTGCAGCCCTAAGCACAGCAGCGTGACCACTTTCAAGTGCTCAAGCAGTGTGATGTCTTTCAAGTCACTGTCAGCTGGGGCCTTTGCACAAGACCATCATCTCAGATGATGCTGTCTTTCTCTTTGTCCCACTCAGAGAGGGCTTAGTCCTGAGCACCTCTTTCTCTGTCTTTGAGAACACAAATCGTTGGCTTTACAGCTCTACTGAACAACCACCTTCTACTGCAGAGGCACAGGCTTGCAAAATAGATGCAAGTGTATTTGGTGGAGTCCCAACACTACCCACTTTGTATTTTTAGTGTGCTACCAGCCATTGAGAAGGACTATTCAAAGGAGGGCATGAACAAAATGACGCACCACGTCAGGAGGAAAACTGAAATCCCTGCCTGCAAAGGCCATAAGAGAGTAGGACAGGTACGTGATCTTGCCCCATGTCAGTTCTGCATTGCATTGAGGAGTGGAGAAGCACTGATGGTTGTGCCCAAAAGACTGGAGAGAGTCCAAAGGAGGGTCACGGAGATGATCAATTGGCTGGAGAATCGGCCCTGTGAGGAGAGACTGAGGAACTTGGGTCTTTGACTCAGGAACCTGGGTCTTTTCATAGAATCGTAGAATCATAGAATATCCTGAGTCGGAAGGGACCCATAAGGATCATCAAGTCCAACTCCATTTCACCCTGGAGAAGTGAAGGCTTGGGGGGACCTCATCACAGTATTCCAGTATTTAAAGGGTGGCTACAAAGCCAACAGAAGCTCTCCTTTCACAAGGGCAAACATGGAGAAGACAAGGGGCAGTGGGTACAAGTTGCACTGAGTGAAGTTTTGTCTTGCTAGGTCTTAGGACCAAAGGGGAACAGTTAGGTGTGCACGGAAAGGAAGAAGACACTCCCTGTTGTGCCTTGTTCAGAGCAGGGGATTTTTCACTAATGGCATTAGGAGCCAGATGCTCAGTACGAGGCACAGGAGCCCCCGAAGTCCTGAGATTAATTCTGTCTGTTGTGTGTGTCTGTGGCCCCCCAGGAGGTCTGCTACCTGTGCATGCAGCAAGAGGAACAAAGTCTGCGGGCAGCCCTGCTGAAGCAGAAGGAAGAGCAAGAAAGGGCTGAGTGGGCAGAACTGCAGGCCTGGCAGGCCAGGATGGCAGCGCTGCGTGCCCAGGTACTGGCAGTGACCTCAGCCACGCAGAGGACTGGCATTTCTGTCCCCTCGCAGGGCTGCTGAGTTGTTTCCCCAAAACCCAGGGGGCAACTCACTGCTGTCTCTGAGTCTCCTCTGCTCCTGTCCAGGAGAGAGAATTGCTCAATACCGGACTCAGTGGACAATTTGTCAGCTAGCAGACAAACCCAGCCCTCTCCTTCCTACCTTGAACATGGGGAGGCTCCACCAAGGCTGCCAGCCCTGGCACTGGAGCAGCAGCTCTCCCAGGGAAGGGCTATCCCAGCCCCAGGTGGCTGCCTGCAGGGGAGAGCTGGGCGCAGGGCAGCTCTTCGTGCTCGCCTGTTCTGCTACAGGCATGATGTACTGGTTTGCCCCTCCTAGTACGGTGAGGTTTTTAAGTCTGATTTGTAACCAAAACCTCTGGACTTCACCAGCCACCCTGACATAAAAAGAAACAAGTTTGTTTCTTTTGCTTCATTGCTTGAAAGACGAAGCCTTCAATGCTCTTGTGCTTGGAGGAGCAGACTAGGCTGTGTCCGGAGAAAGGCTGCACAATCCCCAGGTGCCTCCTGTGCTGTGCTGTGCAGGGATCGTTCCTTTGCTGGCCCCTCAAGCCAAAATACATTCCTTTTTTTTTTCTTTTTTGTTTCCCTCATTGCATAACAGAGAGCACGTGCTGCATGGAAGCTGGAGGTTGCTAAAATAGCCAAAAAGGAAAACAGAGAATACGATTACCCGGTAAGAAGTTCATAAAAAAAAAAAATTAGGTCCCCAGCAGATAACTGCTGTGTCTCAGCTGTGCCACTTGGGAAGTGCAGCGAGCCCCTGCTCAGACCTTGGCACCTCCATGGGGACTTGCAGCGATGATTCTCCAAAATCCCCTGGCACATCTGCAGTGTCCCTGATGCAGTCCCCCACTGGGCTGGTGCTTCTGGGCACACTCATTTGCCCGCTGCTTGATAAGCCTTGCTCTCTCTCCAGAAATCCTACTGGTCCCCTCCTCCATCCTACGCCATAAGAAGAGAGTATGACAGAGAGCTCCAGGAGAGGAGGGAGGTGTGGGGAAAGGAGCCAAAGCATACACCAGTGAAGACCTCACTGCAACAGTAAGTGTGCACAGCTCCTGCCATGTCCTGGTGCAGTGGCAGCAAGACAGCATGGGGCCAAGGACCCTGTCCCTGGCACAGCTCAGGGGCTGCATGCATCCTACAATTTCTCCTGGCCTGGGCATCTCCCTGTCTTACCCCTGGTTCCAGGTACCTCTCTACAACTCCAAGTGAATGCTTAGGGCTTCTAACCTGAGGGATGTGGGAACCAAAGGAACCATGGGTGTGAGGAGTGGGGCAGGCCTAGGGCAGGAGGGGCCTGAGCCAGCAGGTGAGAGCAACGTTGTCCCTCTGTTGCAGCCATCAAGCCCTGCCAGCCATCTGGGCAAAGTTTTAGAGGTGGACGGAGCCGGCTGGGGAAGAGCAGAACAGAAAGAGCAAAACAGGACTCACAGCAAGAGTGTGCCTGGTTCCTCAAGTGTGTCCGAGCAGGGTTGGTGCTTTGCCTTCCTGCAGGGGGAGGAGGCACCAGCAACACCATCTGGCTGCAGAATGACACCACTGTGAAGGAATCCTGTTGTTTCCACCTAGCAGAATGGGTCTCCCCAGCCGTCTGAGATTCACCCAAAGAATCAACTCTTAGTTAAAGCAGTGAGAATGTAATGGGACACAAATATCAGCTCAAGCCAGGTGCCTCCAAGGAGGGACCCCACCCAACACTTTTCCTGTCTTCTTATACCCATACAACCTTCATTTTGTCCGCTATACTCAGTTCTCAATATATATATGTTTTGTTCCTTCAGGTTGGTGGTTCTTTGTTGCAGGACGGGATGGCTTCTGTTACCTCCCAAGGCAAGGTGGCTGCTGTTATCTTGCAGCCTCTGGTCAGCACGTCTCCCCCTTTCCCATCAGTGCCACCCAGGCCCCCACACAATGTCACTCACTGGTGCTCAGTCAGCACTATATACCAGGTGATGCAGAGCTCATGCTGTGGCATAAGGCTTCACTAAGTTTACTAACGTGAAACAACAGCCACCTGAATTCATAGAATCATAGAATGGCTCAGGTTGGAAGGGACCTCATCCAACTCCAACCCCCCTGCCATAGGCAGGGATGCCACCCACTGGATCAGGTTGGCCAAGGCCCCATCCAGCCTAGCCTTGAACACCTCCAGGGATGGGGCATCCACAGCTGCTTTGGGCAACCCGTTCCAGTGCCTCGCCACCCTTACAGTGAAGAATTTCCTCCTAATGTCTAATCCAAATATGTTCTCTCTATGTTTAATTGTTGAGGGATTTTTGAAGCAGCAAAGATGCCATGGCTTGCTGCAGCTGAGCAAACCAAGCTACCAGGACGACTATGAGAAGTTCCCATGACAGTGTTCCCACATCACCCAATTGAGGAATTTAGAAAAATATTGTTGCCAGCAGCTGGCTTCAAGCACGGGATCTACATGACTGCTAATCACAAGGGGGTTGTTTTCTTGCAGGTGGAGTTATTTTCGTGCAGTTGTTTGTCTGAGTGCTTTTGACCAATAATCTTGTGTGAGACACTATCCACCCCTGTTAAGTTTATTATAAAAGTCAGGCTATTTGGGTAATAAAGGGAGAGCATGATCCTGTCTGTCGTGTTTTCGGCCATTCTTCCTGCAACATTTAAGACCATTCCCTCTTGTCCTATCATTATCTACCTGAGTAAAGAACCTTTCTCTTTTATAAGACCCCTTTAAGTACTGAAAGTCCACAATGAGGTCTCCCTGGAGCCTTCTGCAGGCTGCACATGGCCAGCTCTCTCACCCTTTCTTCATAGGAGAGGTGCTCCAACCCACTGATCATCTTTGTAGCCCTCCTCTAGACTCAAATTCCTTACATACCAGCACCTTGTTTCTCTTATAGTGTCCTCCCTTTGTTTTTATTTGCATCCCTGCATTCTACAATACATACATTTCAAACGTTCACTCCACCTCTGTGTGTTTATGTATAATCTCCACACACGTGCACAAAAGATAATAAGAAGCAAGCACACGAAGAATATTATAATCAATACAAGGATTGGATGTAACATAAGATTTCAAACCCCAGTAGTAGTGGAAAACCATCCCAACAGTACTTCCTACCAGTGGTATCCACCATCTTTCTTAGCCCTCTCCAGAACATGGTGTATTTCCTTTGTATCATGATGGACGGTGATAAAGATTTTCTGTCCATTATCTCATATATGCTCTAATAATTCGTGTAAATCATTGACCGTATACAGTCCTTCCCATTTTGGGTCTAGCTTGGTTTTCTATGAAAATATTTTAATTACTACATCATTCCCTGGCTGTATGTCATGCACCTATAATCTGGGTGGTACCAGCTGATACCATTGTGCATATTTATGACTGTTTTCAGCTTTGGCAACTACATTATGTATTGGGTTACTCATTCATCTCCGTCCAACATGCTGGGCTTAGCTGGGATAGAAGTTCCTGGCATAGCCAAATGTCTAACAAAGAGAATTTGGCTGGTGTTAGCCCTTGGGTTTGCCTTGGGCATTCCAGACATTCCATAGGGCTAAGTTCAGGGCTTCTGGCTACCTTAATCCTGTATGGATACGTAATTTTGCTATTTTTCTCTTTTAATGTCTGATTCATTCATTCCAACATTTTGAGGTGGG
Source organism: Aythya ferina (assembly GCF_964211825.1). Lineage (NCBI taxonomy): Eukaryota > Metazoa > Chordata > Aves > Anseriformes > Anatidae > Aythya > Aythya ferina. Next base: position 102,107 of record NC_140310.1, read on the forward strand.
CGATAGGGAATGTGTAGGTCATAAGATTTTATAAAGTTGTTTTATGAGTGAACCGTGTGAGGTTCAACAAGGCCAAGTGCAAGGTGCTGCACTGGGTCAGGGCAATCCCAGCCATCAGCACAGGCATTGGGGTGAGTGAATTGAGAGCAGCTCTGCTCACAGCAGGACTCAGGATGATTCTTGTAGATGGCAAACTCGACAATACTCCCCTTGTGTCTTGCTCTTGACGCGCAGAAAAGACTCCATAACCATAGGGTTGTAAAGTAGGTATACTTCATTGTGGTGCACCGGGCACACTGGGAATAGCTTCCCTCAAAAACTGTGCACCTGCCTGGTCGTCTCTCACAATTTTATACACGAATACTGTTACATATTACATGAGCTCTAATACATATTCATTATTTTCCCCCAAAAGGTGGACCTCTTCCAAGTACTCATTTCCATGCTCCCCGCCCTTAGCTCCTTCCAGTTGCGCCTGCGCAGTGTAGCCTAGTGGTCGTGGGCAGGGGTCTTTCAGGATGAAGGCAATGAGGAAGAGGAGGTTAAACTTTCTTTACCTTTGTGGACTTTGACCCTCTGTTGGACAGCTTAGGCCTTTTTTGCTTATCTTTGCCTTGTTTCCTGCCAACAAGTTGTTCATACTTTCCTAACGAGATGTTCATTCTTCCCTCCTCCGTTGGCCTTGAACAATATCTTCTTCTTACATCTGCTTCTCATCTACAGCCCTATAATTAGGATATTTTTAGGTTCTCATCCATATTCCCAGTAATTAGGATATTTTACCATATATGCAGCTAAATACTAACTCAGATAGGTTTTAGCATCTTCCCCATCTCACTCTGGTGAGGCCACAACTCGAGTGCTGTGTTCAGTTCTGGGCCCCTCACTAAAAGAAGGACATCGAGGCCCTGGAGCATGTCCAGAGAAGGGCTACAAAGCTGGTGAGGGGTCTGAACCACAAGTCCTGTGAGAGCAGCTGAGGGCACTGGGCTTGTTTGGTCTGGAGAAGAGGAGGCTCAGGGGAGACCTTATTGCTCTCTGCAACTACCTGAAAGGAAGCTGTGGGGACCTGGGAGTCAGCCGTTTCTTGCAGATAACTAGTGATAGGACTAGAGGGAATGGCCTTGAATTGTTCCAGGTGAGGTTTAGGTTGGAAACTGGGAGACATTTCTTCTCAGAGAGAGCAGTCAGGTATTGTAACGGGTTGCCCAGGGAGGTGGTGGTGAAGCCAGGTATAGAAGAATGGGGGCTTGCTTAATCACATTAAAAATAGATGTTGCTGAGTGTCTTTGCTTACTACTGTGCAAATTAACTGAAACAAGGAGCCTTGGAGCCCCTCACAAAGGATGGTTCCTGATAAAAATGGGGAACCTGTCTCAAAAAACAGCTGAGACCAACCTTGTGGTTTGGTCAAGAGCCAAGGAGCAGCAGAGTCTGCACAAAAGCAGGAGGTCAACTAGTGGTGATGAAGAAGAGTTATCAGCCTTCATCCCCATGACCCCCGGCGACCACCACCAGAAGGCACTGCGCAAGCGCAGACAGGAGGAATTTATGGAAATGACTTCTTGGAACTAATTTTAATATGAAGCGGGGATAGGTTATGCATATGTATAGAAATACCGGGAAACTTCATGCATATGTAACTCTTTACTGCATATAACCATGGCCAGTTGCTGCATTGGGGTGCGCATGCCTTTGGGAGCTATTCTGCATGTGTCCGGTGCCGAAATAAACCACACAGCTACTTTATAACTCATTTGCTTTGAGTTGTAGAGTTCTTCCACAAATCAGTGGAGTCACCGTCCCTGGGGGTGTTCAAGGAAAGGTTGGATGTGGTGCTTAGGGACATGGCTTAGTGGGTGACAGGGACCTCACGGGAGGCTGGAGCGAGGTGGGGATGGGGCTCTGCTCCAGGGGATAGGATGAGGGGAAATGGCCTCGAGTTGAACCAGGAGAGGTTTTGATCGGGTATTAGGGGAAATTTCTTTACTAAAAGGGCTGCGTGGCATTGGGACGGGCTGCCCGGGGCGGTGCTTGAGTCACCATTCCTGGGGGTCTTCAAGAAACGTGGATTTGTAGAGCTTAGCAGCATGGTTTAGTGGTGGATTTGTCAGTAGTGGGGTTAGGGTTGGACTGGATGATCCTAGAGCCCTCTCCAACCCGACCGATTCCATGGCTCTGCTCCTTCATGCCTGCTGCCCACGTGGCCGTAAGGGAGGAATGGACAGGAAAAGCCAGAGGACAGAGGAAGAGATGTGTCGTGGGAGGGAAGCACATACAGTGATCCCCTCCTGCAGCTGCCTTCAGCACCCATGAAACATGGTTTGGAAGTCTGTGTTCTTCTTGTTTTTAATGCGAAGAAGTAGGTCTAGTCTCCCAAGCACGGTGGCATAAAAAACATCTGAAAGAAGAAATGAAAACGTCTGTCAGCTTCAGTGGGCAAGGGATGGAGACTTGAATGTTGACAGGGTGGAGAAAGTGGCCTTAGAGCTGGGTGCTGCGGAGCTGGCTGTACAATCACTAGAGGGCTCCCGGGCTCTTCGGCAGCATTGCTGGTATTCACACCCCTGGACAGGAACCGCCGTGGGATTTGCCTGCCTTGTTCCTGCTCTGCAAATAGCCCTCGCTGGGCAAATAGCCCCGATTTTGGTGCCGCGAGTGGCACCCGGGTGGTGCCTTGCAGGCTGCCGAGGCGGCTCCTGGCTCCCAGCCCCAGCATCCCTGCCGGGGACTGCTCCTCGCTGCAGGTTTCTGTGGCCAGGGCAGAGTTTGTGGTGGCTCCTCTAGTGTGGTGTGGGCATTGGATGGAGGCTCTGGAGGCTTTCCCTGGCACAGGGCTGCCCTGGGCACCTCCAACACTGGTGTCTGGCAGCCCCTAGCCGAGGCCTGAAGCTTGTCCGGTGTTGGAGAGGGTGGCCAAAGGGAGAGTTTGGGCAAGGACAGGCAAGGAGACAGCAGGGAGGCCCAGCAGAAGCCCTTGGGGTGGCCACGCAAGTGCAGCTCACATTAGGGTGTGGGTGTGCTGGGAGGGGAGGAGAGGAACCCAGGGGAAGGGATCTGAGCAGGTACAGTGGCAAGCAAAGTGTCTTTGCTCACACAGGGGGAATGGAGGAGGTGTAAGCATGCGGGGAGAGCAGGAAGGGACTCGGAGCAGCCTAAGAAAGGAGGAGATGTGAGTGCTCCAGGCTGCAGAATAAATGGGATGTGAGCACAAAGGAACAGGACATGGGTGCTTGGGGATGTGAGCAAGCAGGGCGGGCACTGGGGCATGCCTGGGGCTGGGAGGGCAGAGGGGACATGTGCTTGCCTGGAGGGCACGGTCTGCTTTGCATCTGCTCTCCCAACGGGAGAGGGCACCAAGTCCAGGAACACATGGCGAGGGCTGGGAGGCAAATTCAGAGACAGGTTACGTGAAGGATGGGCCCACACCACAAAGGCGTTTCTTCCCTAGGTTGCTGAGCAGCTGGAGGAGGCTGTTTGGATTTGGGACTTCGCTGAGCGCCGTGTGCTTGGATTGCCATTTTAAAACAACCAGAGAAAACCCAGTGTGGAGATATTTGAGAGCAGAAGGGGCAGAACTCAGCGGGGACCGATTGTCCCGTATGGCTCCGGGTGGCTGCCCAGAGTCCTGGCGGCGGGGCCAAGCTCTGCTGGTGCCTTGTCCTGGCAGAAGTCCCGGCACCGAGGGTTACCACGTGCGTCACAGCAGGTGCTGGCCCTGAGCTCCTGGCTGGTGAAGGAGCTGGAGGTGCTCAGGTGGCCGTGCTGGGTCCCCTGAGGGGCAGCTGGCTCTGGCTGGGGAAAGCCTGGGGGAGAGGGTCAGCCCTGGAGGTGAGCAGGGGACAGGGAGGGAAGGGCAAGGGGTCCTGCCAGAGGCAGGCTGACATCCCTGGGTCTCCAGGGACCACCTGAAACTCCCATGTTGGCTATCTGGGCTTTCCTTTTAACCAGCCACAGCCTCTGGCTGTTCCCCGCTGGCTCTTTTGATTTTTTCCAGGTGGGCAGAAGGGGCCTGGAGCTGGGGGCTGCTGCACCAGGACGAGGAGAAAAAGGGTCCCTGAGCTGGTCCAGGTGATAGAGCAGTTGGTAGCAGCTCTGCAGAGCAGCTCAGCAGCACCGTGACCCCATTCAGTTCTGCTGGGCCACCCCGAGCGCATTTCAGGCACCTCTGCTCCCTAAACCCGGGCATTTCTGTGAGCCCCTCACTCCCCAGCTCCTCTTCCTGAATCGTGCTGCAATGCCCCATGCCCAGGAGGGTTTCAGGGGAAAGCTCAGCAAATCATATCCAGCAGACCATAGCCTTGGAAAAGCAAACTACACCAGTGCCTCGAGCTTGGGATTTACAGACTCACCATGTTTTATGGGGCAGGGAGACGGAGCCGTGATTTCGTACGTGACATGGGCACGATCTGGAACGGTGACTCGCAGGTAGCTTCCCAGCCACTCTCTCTGCTCCAGTGCCTTAAGTGGCATTAATGTCCACGTTCGGGCATCTGTTTTATGTCCTGGGCTCTGCTCCTGGAGCAGAAGCCAGTGCTGCTGCAAGGCTGCAAACCCAGCGTGCTGGGTCTCACGGCCCCGCTGCTCAGAAGAGGAGCTGTAGGGCAGACCTGCTGCGGGTCCCAGGTAGCCCTGCATGGCCCTGCGGAGTCGTCTGTCCTGTTGCCCTGGGCCATAACCTGGCGAAAGAGCTGTGGGTACAGCCACCGGTACAGGTGTCGGTACACCGACTTCACGGGTTGTCTTACTGAAACAGAACAGAGTTTACCATTCCCCATTTTACCCCTAGCACCAGCGTGGAAGTGGATTTAACACCCGCTGTTAACTCCAAATCAGGGGTCCTGTAGTATCTAGGGGAGGTGGGTGCAGGCCGACGTGCCCGTTTCTCTCCATTACCCTTTCCCCAACAGGTTTGGCACAGTGAGCCTGTTAGGGTGACTGGATGCAGCCCCAAGCCATCCACGGTTGCTCTGGGTGCTCAGGAGGTCACATCCCTGCCTCTGCACCCTGCTCCACCCCGTGTCCAGGCAGGACCCCACCAAGCCACCGCACCTTGTCCCCACCCTCCAAATAAGCTGACGGCAACGTTATGGTTTGGTGGAGGTCTGGAGAGGTGGGAGCACATCTCCTCCCTCCGCGGGGCCGGGGATAGCCATGAGCCAGGCTGGGAGCAGCTCGATTTGGGGGGGACCTTCCTACCCCAAAACCCAAGCTGGGGCCTCTCCCCCTCTGCAAGGAGCCTCCTCGCTCAGAGCCCTCCGGTACGGCCGTGTCTTGTCCCAGGGAGCCTGGAGCTGGACCCAGCGCTGGTGATGTGGGCTTAGCGGTGCTGAGCGGAGGTGCTAGCCAAATCCAACCGAAATAACTCTGGGGCCGTTCCTTCCCTGGGTGCATGGCCCGGCATCCCCCCGCAGAAGGTCAGGAGGTTCCTCACAGCCCATTTCTCCAGGCCGCCGCAGTTCCTCTGGATGGCAGCACAGCCCTCTGGTGCGTCAGCCGCTCCTCCCCATCCTCTGTCATCAGCAAAGCTGCTGAGGGTGCACCTGCCCCGTGCCCAGGTCAGTAACGAAGGGGTTGGACAGCACGCACTCCAGCTGCACTTTGTGCCACCAACCCCGGCGGTTCAGACAGTTTTCCTTCCACCTCGCTGCCTGCCTACCTACCCGGTGCCTCGTCACTTTGTGTATGAGGATGTCGTGGCCAGCAGCATCAAAACCTTGCTAAAGTGGAGGGGAACAACGCCCGCTGCCCTCCTCTTCCACCCAGCCAGCCACCTCGCTGTGTGGGCAGTCGGGCTGGCTAAGCTCAGTGTCCCTGTTGGAAGTCCACACTGCCCACTCCTCATCAGGTTTTTCTTCACCATGTGCTTGGAAATCATTTCCAGGAGGAAATGGGATTGGGAGCCCCAAGCCCTGGGTCCCCACAGCATCGTCCAGGGGCTCCCACCTGATTCTCCAGCAGATGCTCACCTGGGACAAAAGGGAGACCATGAGGGACAGGGATGGGGTCAGGGTGCAGGGTTGTCCTCTGCCACCACGGGGGGAGCCAGGAGAGGTAAGGAGACCCCAGCACCCATCTCCCCTTGCCCTCAAGCCTGCCCAGGGCCGCGGCACAGCTGCATGCGCCCGGTGCTGCACGTGGCCGGGGACACGGGGCCAGCAGGGACACGGGGCCGGCAGGGACACGGGCCGGACTCTGGCCCTGTGACGCGGGGTCAGCGGGGTGGGGGCACCCAGGCCACTTCCCCCAGCGGATGCCAGCAGCAGGCCCACGTCAGAGGTGGCCCCACGAGGCGATGGCTCACGACGACCCAGCCCCGAGCCACTGACCCGTGCTCCGGCCACACACAAGCCAAGTGCTGGACACGGGTGGGCTCCCTGCCAGCCCCCCGGCCGGACACCCCGGCTTCCTGCGCTGTGCTGACCCCCTGCCCCCGGCCGGCTCTGCCCGCTGGGCCGCGGTTCCTGCCGGGCAAGGGTCGCCCGAACAAGGGAAGAGCTGGGCAGCCGCGGGGCACCGGGCACGGCCTCGAGGGGGGCACGGAGCAACGGGGCAGCGCTCACGCACGTGTCCCCGTGCACGAGGAAGCAGGAAGCGTGCAACAGCGGCGTGCAAGGACGTGCACACACCCAACGGGAAAACAGCGGGTGGGGGGCTTGGGGCCAGCCCCGGGCACCCCGGGGGGCTCCTGGGGGCGGCCACAGCCAGCACCGGGGGGAAGGGGGGACACGGGGGGACACGGCGGGCCCGGGGCGGCCGGGGGCTGGTGCCCGGCGGGCCCCGTGCACGGGAGCTTCACGGCGGTGCCGGGTGGAGCTGGGGCAAGCCCGGGGCTGTGCCCGGTGCCGTGCCCGGGGCCCGGATCGCGCCCGGTGCCGGGGCCGGTGTCGGGGCCGCGCCAGAAGCGGGCGGCGCCCACGTGGAGCCGGCGCGCGCTGCCCGCCGAGAGGCGCGCCAAGAGGTCCCCGAGCAGCTCCCGGCCGTTGAGCGGCCGGCAGCCAATAGCGGCTCGGCCCCGCCCTCCCGGCGGCCGGCGGGCGAATGGGAGCGCCGGGCGGCTCCGGACGTCACGGGGCGGGGCGGGGGATGGCGGCGGTCACGTGTCAGGGAGGCTATAAAAGCCCGGGAGGGGCCGGGCCGAGCTCAGCGCGTCCCCAGCCCGCGTCCGGTGCCCGCGTCCCGGTGCTCCCGGAACCGGCCCCGTCCCGGCCCCTGGGCGCTGTCGGTGAGCGGGGCGGGGGAGGGCGGCCATGGGCGGGGCTCGGAGGGGGGGGGTTGGGAGGGATTTGGGAGGACCTGGGGGGGCACATGGGAGGGGTTTTGGGGCGATTCCGGTTGGTTTCGGGGCTTTTCGGGGTTTTTCGGGGCTTTTGGGGATGGGAGCGGCCGTTGTGTCCGCGCGGTGCCGCCCGCTCAGCGCCCGCTGTCCGCAGGATGAAGAGGCCGCCCCCCCGCCCGCCCTCGCCATGGAGCCCGGCCCGGCCCTGACCGCCCCCGGCCGCCCCGCAGCCGCCGCCGCCGCCGTCGCCGCCCGCGCCCTATAGCAGCGGCCCCGCGTCCCGCCCGCAGCCCTATTTAATTTTGTACCTTATTTATTGTCGCACCTCCGTACCTCACGCTCTGTTTACATCCCGAGCCCACCCCCACCCCGTCCCCAAACCGCCGGCAGCAGCCATGGATTCGGTCCCCACCGGTGTCACGGCGCTGGCGGAGAGCGGCGGCGCGGTGCCGGCTGCGCTGACCGGCTTCCTCTGGATGCTGGTGCTGGGCTTCATCATCGCCTTCGTGCTGGCCTTCTCCGTGGGTGCCAACGACGTGGCCAACTCCTTTGGGACCGCGGTGGGCTCGGGCGTGGTGACGCTCCGCCAGGCGTGCATCTTGGCCAGCATCTTCGAGACGGTGGGCTCCGTCCTGCTGGGGGCCAAGGTGAGCGAGACCATCCGCAAGGGGCTGATCGACGTGGAGATGTACAACGCCACGCAGGAGCTGCTCATGGCCGGCTCCATCAGCGCCATGTTCGGTGAGTGCCCGCGTGCCGCGCCGTGCCGTGCCGCCCCGTGCCGGTGGCTCCGTTACCAGCCTTGTTCTCGCCCTTCAGGATCGGCCGTGTGGCAGCTTGTGGCTTCGTTCTTGAAGCTTCCCATTTCGGGTACCCATTGTATCGTCGGAGCAACGATTGGCTTTTCCTTGGTGGCCAAAGGGCAGGAAGGTGTCAAGTGGTCTGAGCTGCTAAAAATCGGTGAGTGCAGCGAGGTGATGGCTCCAGGCACAGTGCGACCACCTCTGCGTGCAGCACCAGCCCATGCTGCCACCCTGCATGTCCAGGGCTTCCCCTCCCAGCAGCGTGGTTCTAATCACACCTCTTCTCTCCTAGTGATGTCCTGGTTCATCTCACCCCTCCTGTCTGGCATCATGTCTGCTATCCTGTTCTTCCTTGTCCGTAGGTTCATTCTTCATAAGGTAAGGATGGGCCAGCTGTGTGTTGTGACAGCCTGGGGCTGCTGGGGGCTCGCAGCGTGCCCGTTAGTGGGTCTGGTTGGCTTATGTGCATCAGAAGTTCTGCAGGTGCATGGGTTTGGATGTGTGCTTGTGGTGAGCCTTGAGTGGGCACCGGTCCAGGAGCAGCTGAAGGGACCTAGGGGAAGACGAGAGCTGCACTTGTTCTGTGAAGTGGAGCCCAGGAGATAAGGAGGCTTCACTTACCTCCTCCAAAACATCTGGGCTGGCAGTGTCCCTTGCCTGGCTGGAGGAGAACCAGCTGCGGCTTCCAAGTAGCAAAGCAGCCTGGAATTGATAACATCAGAGCTTCTTGTCAGGATTTTCCTTGACTCATGGTGCGAGGGTGAGCCGTGCTGCAGATGAAGGCAACGACTGACAGCGATGGCTTTGTTTTGAAGCCGGAAGGGACAGAATTGTCCCTGGTGCTGTGGAAAGTGTGCTTTCCCCCCAGGAGAGGCTGGCTGGGCAGCCCACACCTCCAGGCTGTTCTGTATCACCACGAAGCAGAGCAGTTTCTGCTGGTTTTATTTTTCTGAAGCCGGGCAGGGTTCTTGCACCTCTCTGGGTGCTGCTGTATGCCAGGAGGCACGACTTGTGGCCGTGCCAATTTGCACTTCCTTCAGCTTGTGTGATCTGCTCTGGCATTAGCCTACAAAGGAACTGCTGCTTCCCGTACGTAGGAGCAGCGTTTCCATCCCAAGTCACCTGCGAGCAGCAGGTCTAAAGCTACTTTGGGGGGCTCAGGGGCTGCATTTGGGGCAGCATGCCCTGAGGACAGAGCTCAGGGAACCCCGGTGTCCTCTTCTTGGTCACCGTGAGTGCAGTGCCTGGCCTGGGAGCCAAAGTCCAAGCCTGGGGTGAAACCTGCAGCTGAAGCTCCTCAGGCAAATTGTTCCAGGTTCTTCTCTGCCTTAAAACTTGGTCAGGTAGCAGCAGCCTCCTGGCAGGGCTGCGAGGCTCCAGGTGAACTCAGAGGCTCTGTGGTGGGGCTTGAGAACGAACTTTCCCTGTTTGAAGGGTGTGGAGGTCCAGGAAAAGGAAATTGGCACCCAAAATGTTGCAAATGGAGGTGGCGGCTTTAATGTCACCTTTTGGAGGTGACAAACCTCTGTGAAGCACGCGACACTGCTGGTGAGGGACACTCAGCCAGCCGTCCAGGGGAGCCAACTCCAGCATTGTTGTGTAATCAGTTTGTTCTGCGCATTTGAGTTTAATGACTTAAATGAGTTTAGGGCTGGGATCTAACTACTTCTGCTTCGAGAGATGTTAAGATCGTATCGCTGCTGCTTTCTGCCTGGCAACCTGCTAAAACAATCCGGCGTCACTGCTGTCGGAGTAACCTTGCATAACTGGCCTTTGAGAGCTGTGCTTGCCCCCCGTGCTTCCTGTTGTCGAGTGGCCCTGGCACGGAACCGGCTGCTTGCGGCCCCCTCGCCGTGGTCGGCAGCGCTCCGTGCACTTGCATCAGCACGGGACCCGGATTGCTGGGCAGCGGTAGAGATTAAGTGCTCCTGCTGCTGGGGCGAGGGCCTCTCTGCGCAGGTATGAGGCCGAATAAGCTGCTTGTGGGTGGTGGACTTCCTTGTGCAGCCTGGGTCAGCTGGAGAGGCAAAACTGACAAATGGTTTGGTCTGAAAGCACCCGGTGAGGTGAAAAATCCTGCGTGGTTGGAGCCTGAGGAAGGGCTGCAAGAGCTTGCGTGTGTTTGCAGGGGGTGTCGGGGGCCTGGAGGTGCCCCCTGGTTCTGGCTGGGGGCACGCTGCAGGGCTGAAGGCCTGGGGAGTCTCACGATGTGGCTGGGGGTGGCCACTCCTGTGGTGCTGGGCTCTGGGTTCCTGCAGCTCCCCACCTTGTCTTGTAGGCAGACCCCGTCCCCAACGGCTTGCGAGCTCTGCCTGTCTTCTATGCCTGTACCGTGGGGATCAACCTCTTCTCCATCATGTATACCGGCGCGCCCTGTAAGTACACGTCTGAATACTTGAACCTGAATTTTGGAATTCTTTACAAAGCCTCCATTAAATGCACGATTTACCCCTTTTTGCTTTTCAGGGCTGAATTCTCCTAGAAGGCGGCTGGCCTGTGCCGGTTACAGAAGGCGGCAGGCTAGCGTGCGCTGAGTTCTGTACTAGATAGTTCCCAGCCAGAGGCCTGCCCAAACTAAACCCCACAGACCTTTCTCCTTAGACTCCCCAGCACTGGCAGATAACGCGACTTCCCCTTCTCCTTCTCTCTAACCTGTGCTAACCTCAGGTACCAGCTGCTGCTGGGAGGCTCCTCGGGCTCCCCACAATCCGGTAGTGAGGCTAGGAGCAGGGCTGGAGGCCGGGCGTGGAGCCCGTGGCCTCTCTGTTCACCTGGGCCCTAAGAATAAACTAATTATCCCCGAGACTTCCTGGCGAGAAGAGCTGGCGCACTGCAGCTGGCACCTGTACTGAGAAGAGGAGTTCGCTGCAGTTTGAAAGCCCTTTGGGAACACCAAATTGAAATGTTTGTTTGGCTGTTGTGTAGGGGGGGGACAGAGCCGGGCAGGACGGGAAAAGCACAGCCCTGTCGCCCGCCCGCTTGGCACGGGCGTAATGAGCGGCGTACCCGCAGAGCCCGAAGGCAGGCTGGTGGGGGAAAAATACCAAATCATAACTTCCATCAGTCAGAGTAACTCGGCGTGAGCTGTTTTCAGTCTGAGTGGGTTTCCTGTTGTGGAACAGTGGAAGAGGTCGCTGGAGGCTGACAGGAGGCAGTGCTTTTTGAGGCTTTTGAGGGTTTTCTCTGTAAACAGTGCCTGGAAGGCTTGCGAGGGCCATCAGCTCCCTCCCCTTGGTGTGCCTGGTGCGGTGTCCAGCCCGGCGGGCACGGGTGAGGAAGAGGAGGAGGCTGAGAGGCACCGAGCTCACTGAGCAGCAGTGCTGCTCCGGGTTGATTCACAGCTCGGCCTCCCCAGGTGGATTCGTGTTCAGCCCGAGTGCCTGGCTGGAGGAGTGGGGCGAAGCCTCACGCTGCTCCCTGTGGGCTTCATAGCCCTTGGCAAGCCAAGGTTGGAGGCTGCCCAGGGCTCAGAGGTTATCAGAGTGTGTTATGGTGGTCTGAGGGCTGCAGCAGGACATGCAGGAGCTGAGCCATCACGAGCACTCCATCTCCTGACAGGTTGCAGCAGACCGTGAGGTGTAAGCGCCTGCTGGAAGTCACGCTGCATGTGGGGGCGCTTGGAACTAGGTCACTTAACACCTTGGGTGCCTCTCAGCAGGTTTCAGCAGAGAAATCACCTTGGGAGAGGTGCTGGGGGCAGCCCGGCTCTCTGGTGGGAGCAGCCGAGGTCCTGCCTTTGCTCTCCCCCCGGCTTCCCAGCCCGATGTGCCAGGGGAGGCAGCACTCACTGCCTGCTGCAGCAGCCTGGCTGCGTTTTTCTGTGACATTGCAGCAAGGCAGGACACGGGGCTGTGCGAGGCGGGCGCGAGTATTCCTGGGGCTGCTCAGGCAGAATGCACACCGGGCGCTAATCGGGTTTGGCTGCGGGAGGGAGGAGGGAAAGTGTCTGAGCATGTGAAAGAGATTAGCTTTTGATGGGGGAGATTGTACCCTGGTGGGGCTCCACGTGTGCTAAGCTCCTGGTTTCCGTGTGGTCAGCAGTGGATTTCCCATTAAATTGGAAGCTCGCTGGCGGGCCGGCCAGCCCGGGCGTTGCAGGTGGAGCTGCTCTGCACACCCAAGTCGTACACGGAGGGGGCTGTGGCCCTGGGGTTTTCAAGATCCGTTGTTTTATTTCCTAGTGCTGGGCTTTGACAAACTTCCTCTCTGGGGTATCCTCCTAATTTCGGCGGGGAGTGCTGTTGTCTGTGCTCTCGTCGTCTGGTTCTTTGTATGTCCGAGAATGAAGAAGAAAATTGAACGTAAGTACCCGCCTCTTTGTGATCCTTTGGGGGAGGGCGCGCTTACTAACAAACTTCCTTTCGCAGCGGGGAGACCTCATTAGCCCCAGGGCTGTTATTAGCAGGGATCCTTAGCTGCAGTTATCACTTAAGCTGCTCTGCCAGCCCTGAGTCACCGGGTGCATCTCACCAAGCCACGGGCTGGGCCCTGCGAGCTCCTTGCCACCTGGGGGCTGCTGAGACCCCAAAACCCCCCTGGGAGCAATGTTCTGCTACCTGGCAGCTGCTGGGCAGGGCAATCCTGAGCTGCTCTTGGCACTGTGGCTCAGGCAGGAGGCAGCGAGGCTGTCAGCTGGCGTAACCTTTAATCCCGGGCATACCTGGTGATCAATCTTTGGCCCAGCAGCTGCAGATAGCAAGTCAGAGCTGCCTAATCTTATGAAATCCTTTCCCCGTGGCAGAAATGTCTGTTGAAAGGCATCCAAAACAGCAGTCCCGGCACCCTTCTAACAGCGCAGGCAGCTCGGAGCTGTGCGGGGTCTCGCACACGAGCTCTGCGTGCAGTCAGCTTCCTCGTTGGATGTAGGTGAGGGGATAGCGAGTGTCCTTGTCAGGCTGGTGGAGCTGGGGTGTGACTAACATTTTTATGGCTGCCCTTGAAATCCTTCCAGCTGCCGGAGCTTCACGCAGCTCCTCCCTGCCTTCAGCTGCTGTGCGTGGGGCTGGGGGCTGCTGGGGGCTTGGTGCCAGGGTGGGTGGCAGTTGTGGTGGAGGTGTCTGGATGGGCTGAGCTCCTGTTTCCAACCGCTGTTTGCAAGTTCCCAGCAGGAACAGCCTCAGCTTCCTGGGCTTGGTGAGGCACCGGCTTGGCTCCCCTCGGAGCAGGAAACCAAGCAGTGCGGGGAAGCTGGAGGCTGCTCCTGGCAAGCCGGGCTGTTTGGGTTTGCAGCCCGGTGGCAGGAGCTGGAGCCAGGCCCCAGGCAGTGGGGAGAGGATGGAGAAGTTCAGGGGGTCCCGGGAGAGAAGCAGGGCCCTGTCTGGGTGCTCCCCTTGTCTTCAGGTGCTGCGCTGCCCGGGGGTGCTGGCAGTAAGGGAGAGGGCACAGACTGAGAAAAACATGGCTTGTTTGTTGAAAGAGGAATCTCTGCCCTCGGAATAACCAGCAACATCCCCATAATGGTGCTCACCACACCCGGTGTGGGTGTGCAGGGGCTAAAAATAGGAGATGAGCTGGCTTGTGACAGTCTGGCTGCTGAGCGTTGGGCAAGGTGTGACTGATGAGCATTGGGGTGAGAGGGAGCAGCTACCAAAGTTCAGTGCTGGGGAGGTGGAAGCCAATTTGTCTGCCATAAATCCTAGCCTTGAGGGCCATGGGCCTCGCGGGCAGCAGGGCGGGTGTGGATCTGGCAGAGGGCAGGGGCTTTATGGCATCTGCTTCTCTTGGCAGGAGAGATTAAATCGAGTCCTTCTGAAAGCCCCCTGATGGAGAAGAACAGCAGCCTGAAAGAAGACCACGAGGAGCCCAAGGCCCCTCTGGGCGATGGTCCAGGCAATGCCAAGAGCCCCATAGCCGAGGTGGTGTCGCCTGTGCCACACCGGGTGGTTGTGGAGGAGAGGACGGTGTCCTTCAACCTGGGGGACTTGGAGGAGGTCCCGGAGCGCGAGAGGCTCCCGAGCGTCGACCTGAAGGAGACCAACATTGATAGTGGTGAGCACTGGGGGGTTGGTGGGGAGGGTGCTGGGTTCTGTGGGTCCCTGGGCACTAACTCCCCTCCTTTTCCCTCAGCAGGAGCCGTGCAGCTGCCCAACGGCAACCTCGTGCAGTTCAACCAGGCCGTGAGCCACCAGATGAGCTCCAGCGGGCAGTACCAGTACCACACCGTGCACAAGGACTCCGGCCTCTACAAAGAGCTGCTGCATAAACTGCACCTGGCCAAAATGGGGGACTGCATGGGGGACTCGGGGGACAAGCCCCTGCGCCGCAACAACAGTTACACGTCCTACACCATGGCCATCTGCGGCATGCCCCTGGACTCTTTTCGGGCCAGGGAGGGTGAGCCCAGGGGTGAGGAGATGGAGAAGCTGACCTGGCCCGCCGCTGACACCAAGAAGAGGGTGCGCATGGACAGCTACACCAGCTACTGCAACGCGGTGGCGGATACGCACCCCGCTGCCGACGTGGATCTGAACGCTGCCCAGGTGGAGATGGGCATCGGCAACAGGAAGGGCAGCAGCAGCTCCCTGGAGGAATGGCAGGACCAGGACAAGCCCGAGGTGTCCCTCCTCTTCCAGTTCCTGCAGATCCTCACTGCCTGCTTTGGCTCTTTTGCTCACGGTGGCAATGATGTCAGGTCAGTGGGGCTGGCCAGCCAGCTCAGCCCTTCTGCTGTCTCTGTGGGGCGGGCGCTGCCCTGCTCAGCTGACATGCCAGCTAAGGGTTGCCTTCCTCTTGCAGCAATGCCATCGGCCCTCTGGTTGCGCTCTACCTCGTCTACCAGACGGGCGATGTGGCTACGAAAGTGGCGACTCCCATCTGGCTGCTGCTGTACGGCGGCGCAGGGATTTGCATCGGTTTGTGGGTGTGGGGACGGAGAGTCATCCAGACGATGGGCAAGGACCTGACTCCCATCACACCGTCAAGGTAAGGCAGGGCTGGAACCGTGTCCTGCTCCCAGAGCCCTGGGCGAGGCGAGAAGGGCTCTTCTCACACCCCTCCAGTGCTTTACCCGGGGCACGTGTGGCCCCGTAATGCCTCCCTGCCTGCTGCCCCCCGCTGCAGGGGCTGTGCTCCAACCTCCTGCGCTGGAGGAGTTGGTCCCAGGCACGGAGCTGGTCCCACTGTGCAGGATCTGCCTGGGCCCTGTGGGGGGAGCAGCCCCCAGCTATGGCTGGGGCCAAATCATCCTGATGGTTGGGGGGGCACTGGGTTCCTGGTGCCAGCCCCGTGCCGCATTCCCACGCATTTTGTGTCCACAGTGGCTTCAGCATCGAGCTGGCGTCTGCCCTGACCGTGGTGATCGCCTCCAACGTGGGCCTCCCCATCAGCACCACCCACTGCAAGGTAAGGATGAGCCCGGTCTCTTCTGCATCCTGTTGCTGATGGGGGACAGGCTGCTGCTGACCCCCTGAAACAGAGCCGTGAGCCTGTGGGATAAGGGAGCTGGTGGCAACGAGGGGCTTGTGCCAGGTCTCCCTGCTGGGGCTCAGCGTGTGGGGCAGCCCCACGGGCGAGGGCTGCGCTGAGACGGGGCCGTCTCCTCGGCAGGTGGGCTCGGTGGTCTCCGTGGGCTGGCTGCGCTCCAGGAAGGCGGTGGACTGGCATCTCTTCCGCAACATCTTCATGGCCTGGTTTGTCACCGTGCCTATCTCGGGCCTCATCAGCGCTGCCATCATGGCTGTCTTCAAGTACGCCGTCCTGGGAGTGTGAGGCGCCTGCTGCTGCCCCGGGCCGCTCGCGCTGTGCCTGCTTTCCGCTGCCGACCGTGAGGGAGCCGAGCTCGCTCCCCCGCCGCCTCCTGGCGTGCCGTAGGCCTGTCCTCATCCACAGGGCTCCCCTCCCTTCTGCCTAGTGTTGTCACTGAAGTATCTTTTGTTTTTTAATGGTTTTGGCGCTACGTTTTTAGAAGGGGGTGTGCGGCTGTGAGCCTGTGCCTGCCCGAGGCATGGCTGTCCCACTGCTCTGTAGGTCTAGATTAGCAGTGACGTGGGAGGACACTTTTATTTTATTTTTATTTCTCATGACTTTAATTCGGATCCCGTTGCAGTGATTCCTCCCCAGGAGGAGGAGGACTGGTGCTGCTGGTCCTTGCCCCAGGCTGGGGGCCGCAGGCTGCGCTGTGCTCAGCTTTGCCTCCATCTGCAGTGGTGACGCTGCCCCGTGTCCCCCTGTGGCTGGGGGGCAGCCCTGGGCCCCCCAATACCACAGCCCCTGCTCACTGCTGCTACCTCGGACTCAATAAAGAAATCCTTCGTACACCAGTGCTGCGCCTCTCTTTTTGGGGGGGTTCTTTGGGTTCTCCTGGCTTTCCCCCCCCATTTCCCAGTGCTGTCCCCCCACACCCTGGGTGTGAGCGGGGCCTGTGGCCCTAGATAAGAGCCCCACATGGCCCCTGCTGTCACGGGACACGGGGGAGGCTTATCACGGCCCCACAGCTGGGGCTGACCCCAAATTGTCACTGCTTTCAGTGGGGCTCCTGGCCAAGCCTGGCACAAGCCCTTGGGGGCCTGGGGGTGCACAGTGCCCCCCACTCCCAACCTCGGGGGCCGGCCCCACAGTTCTTGGGGTTTTGGGGGGCGCTTCCCTCGTGTAGGGCCGAGGGGGAGAGGCCGGGGGCGGTGCGGGGCCGGGCCTTGACCCTTGGTTAATGATTGCCCGGGGGCACCAGGCCGCCCGCAGCCTCCTGGCGCCGTCGGGGCCGCGGCCGTGGGAGGGCGCCGCTGCCTCGGGGCCGGGGGGGAACCGGGGGCCGGGGCTGGGGCCGCGGGGCCGGGGCGGGGCGCGGGGCCCCGTTAAAACGGGCGGAGGTCGGAGGCGACCGGAGGCGGCGGTGATGGGCAGCGAGGGAGAGAGGGGCCCGGGGCAGGGCGACCCCCGGGCGCTGCGGAGGGACTGCCAGCACCGGTGGGGGTTGGGGGGGGGGCTGGAGGGGCGGGGGGAGGATTTGGGGGGAAATGGGCAAATTTGGGCATAGAGGGGGGGTGAGGCCGGGGTCCCCTTGCGCTCGCCCTGAGCAAACGGGGGGGGCTCCGTGCCCTGCGCCCCCAGCCCACCGTGGCTCCGTTTCCAGCTGAAAAGCCCTTTTTTCTACTAAAAGCCCTTTTTTCTACTGAAAAGCCCTTTTTTTTCTGATGAAAAGCCCCTTTTTCTGCTCTGATCTCTCCCCGCGGGGCCCCTTGCCTGGGGAAGGGACCGGGCACCTGCCGTGGGGGGTCTGCGCTCCCCCCGCTGCTCCCCAAACCCCCCCAGTGCTGACCCCCGGTCGCCCCCAGGATCTTCGTGAACCGCAGCCTGGCGCTGGAGAAGATCAAATGCTTCGGCTTCGACATGGACTACACCTTGGCCAGTGCGTGGGGCGGTGGGGAGGGGACGTAGGCAGATTTCGGGGTGCTGCCCCCCCGCCCCCAGC
Source organism: Aythya ferina (assembly GCF_964211825.1). NCBI lineage: Eukaryota > Metazoa > Chordata > Aves > Anseriformes > Anatidae > Aythya > Aythya ferina. The sequence continues at coordinate 119,595 of NC_140310.1, forward strand.
CCGCACCCACGCCACCCCCCTGCCCGCTGCAGTGTACAAGTCCCCCGACTACGAGGAGCTGGCCTTCCAGCTGCTGCTGGAGCACCTCGTCTCCATCGGGTACCCCCACGAGATCCTCGCCTACAAGTATGACCCCACCTTCCCCACCCGGTGAGTGCCGGCGGGCTTTGGGGACGGGATCGGGGGGGACACGCGTGTGGCAGGGGCACCGGGACCCCCCACTCCATCCCACACCGTGCTCACGGGGGTCCGTGCTGCAGGGGGCTGGTGTTCGACGCCCTGTACGGGAACCTGCTGAAGGTGGACTCGCACGGGAACCTCCTGGTCTGCGCCCACGGCTTCCGTTTCCTCAAGGGGTGAGTTCTGGGCTCGAGGGGGTCACAGGGGTCCCTCGGGGTGCAGGCGGTGAGGTTTTGGGTTGTGGTTGGAGCGGCAGGATCCGGCCAGGTGCTCCCCACACTCACAGCGGCTCCGTGCCCTCTTCCCAGGGCTGAAATCCTCCACTACTACCCCAACAAGTTCATCCAGCGGGACGACATGAAGCGCTTCCACATCCTCAACACCCTCTTCAACCTCACGGGTGAGCGACCCCCCCCCAGCCTCACCCCCCGAGCCCTCCCCATGGCTCTGCCCCCACTCACGGCCGCTTTCCCTGGCAGAGACCTACCTCTACGCCTGCCTCGTGGACTTCTTCAGCAACTGCTCCAGATACGTCAAGTAAGAGGGAAATAGGGGAGGGGACAGGACGTGGCACCCCGCCAGTGGCAGTCTGGGTGAGGAGGGGGTCTCAGGGGGCCTCCCGTCACCTTCACACTCCATTTTCCCCCCTGATTGCAGCTGCGACACCGGGTACAAGCACGGGAACCTCTTCATGTCCTTCCGCAGCATGTTCCAGGACGTGCGCGAGGCCATGGACCAAGTCCATCTCTCGGTGGGTGCCATGGGCATGGCTTCACCCCCAGAAGTTTTTTTGGAAGGGGGGGAGTGGGAGGGACAAAAAATGTCTGGATCCTGGCACCACGCCGAGCTCTCACCACCCGTCCCCTCTGCAGGGCTGCCTGAAGGAGAAGACGCTGGAGAACCTGGAGAAATACGTGGTGAAAGATGTGAGTGGCTCTGAGCCCCCCCACCCCAAAACCAGGCCCCCATGCCCCCCCCCGACCCCCAGTGCCTTGACTCTGCCCTCGCCAGCCCCGCGTGCCCCTGCTGCTGAGCCGCATGAAGGAAGTGGGGAAGGTCTTCCTGGCCACCAACAGCGACTACAACTACACCGACGTGAGTAGCAGCACCCTCACGCCTGGGGGGGGAGAGGGCACGGAGCACAGCCCCCCCCACCCCACAGCTGCCCTCCTGAGGGACGGTGTGGTGGCAGTGCCCCCGGCTGTCGTTGCAGGCCATCATGTCCTACCTGTTCGACTTCAGTGACGGGGACAAGGTGAGGCCGTGCTGCGGGTGCTGTTGGCAGCCCCCCCGCCATCCGTGACCCCCTCTTGTCACCCCCCCTCCACCCCGTACCCTGCTCCCCGGCAGGCCGAGACCCCGCAGCGCCCCTGGCGCTCCTACTTCGACCTCATCGTGGTGGACACCCGCAAGCCGCTCTTCTTCGCCGAGGGCACCGTCCTGCGCCAAGTCAACACGGTGGGGACCCGGCCGCTGCGTGCCACCCTCCTGCCACCTTGCGCAGCACGGGCACAGCGTGGTGGCTCCGGCACAGGTGACAGCTCCACCAAGGGGGCTTCTTTCCCCACAGGACACGGGGAAGCTGCGCATCGGGACATACACCGGCCCCCTCCAGCACTGCGCCGTCTACTCCGGCGGTGAGTGCCCGGCCGGGCTGCGCGGTGGCGCGGGGACACGGCAGCACCATGCCCTGATGTGTGGCTGGCACAGGCTCCTCGGACGTGGTGTGTGACCTGCTGGGCGTGAAGGGCAAGGACATCCTGTACATGGGGGACCACATCTTCGGGGACATCCTCAAGTCCAAGAAGCGGCAGGGCTGGCGCACCTTCCTGGTGGTGCCCGAGCTGGCCCGCGAGCTGCAGGTGTGGACGGAGAAGAGCGGTGAGCAGGGCTTGGCTGGGGCAGCCCTCCAACCTGGGACCTCCAGCAGTGACAAAAGCAGACCTGGGGACAGCCGAGCAGGGCGGGACGTGTCCCAGCACCCTGTGGTGGCCGTGCCGGGGCCGGTGGCTGTGCTGAGCTGGACCCTTTGCTATTGCAGAGCTGTTTGAGGAGCTGCGGAGCCTGGACCTCTTCCTGGCGGAGCTGTACCAGTGAGTGGGCACTGGGGGGGGCTGTGGCTGGGGCACCACGGGGTGCAGGGACCTGGAGGAGACACGTGGAGGACCCTCGGGTGAGCTGTGAGACCCCGCTCAGGGCTTGGCTCCCGCTGCAGGCACTTGGACAGCGGCAGCAGTGAGCGCCCGGACATCAGCTCCATCAAGCGTCGGATCCAGGTGACGCCCGGGGACCCATCCCCGCTTGTGCCCCCACATCCAGCACCCCAGCACGGGGCACCGGGTGCCCTGACCGTCCTGCCGTGCCCGCAGAAAGTCACGCACGAGATGGACATGTGCTATGGGAAGATGGGCAGCCTCTTCCGCTGCGGCTCGCGCCAGACCCTCTTCGCCAACCAGCTGATGCGCTACGCGGACCTCTACGCCGCCTCCTTCATCAACTTCCTCTACTATCCCTTCAGCTACCTCTTCCGGGCGCCCTCCGTCCTGGTATGCAGCTCCTGCCCCCACGCCGTGCCTCGGTTTCCCTTCCTGCCTTGAGGGGGCTCTGGAGGACCCCAGTCCGTTGGGTGCTGGGCGCCAGCCCCTCTCGCCACCCCCTCTCTCCACTGCAGATGGCCCACGAGTCGACGGTGGAGCACGGCCCCGTGGACGCCGTGGAGGTGGGCAAGTCCTGGCCCGGTGCTGGCACCCCAATGACGGTTGGGTCCTGTGCCCACTGAGCCCCCCTCCTCTGTCTCAGGTCACAGGGGTCCCCCAGGACTCCATCAGGGAGGAAGAGGAGGAGGAGGAAGAGGATGGCGAGGCCTGAGCCCGTAGCAGCACTGCTGGCTGCCGATTTGGTGGGTGCCAGCCCCCCGAGGGCACTCAGTGAGCCCAGAGGACCGAAGCCGCCTGCAGGACGATCGGTGGCCCCGTCCTGTCCCCGCACAGCGGTGCCCTTCTCTTCTCTTCTGTTTTCACCCTTTATTTATAAAAGGTTCTTTAACTCCTGGCTAAGCTTTATTGGTGTCATAGAGTGGAAGAGACATAAAATCAGTTATGAGGAAAACTTTTGCCCCAGAGCTTGGGAGATGGGAGCAAAGCACGACTCCCAAATCCTAATCCTGCAGCTGGGACTATGTGCAGACCCCTGGGCAGGGGGCGGCAGCCCCAAACCAGCCCCCTCGCTGCCAGCAGGGCCGCATCCTGCACCAGGACCTCCAGATACGGCACCTCAGCCATCGAGGCTTCCCAGTAAAGATGCTGAGCGAAGCCAGCAGTGGCTGTGGTGAGATGCGAAGACGAAGGTTGGGGCTCTGCCCTGTGCTTTATGGCAGCAGCACCGTTTCACCCCTCTCACAGTAGGGAAATGGGGCCGTGCTGCCAGAAGGGTCCTGAGTGCACCAACAGGGCCCAGCTGCACCCCCTGGCCTCCCCCAGCCCCACCACGCACAGAGCTCAGGCCTGGCAACCCCCAAGGACCCCCAAAAGGGGGCAGACCACCACCTGTGTATGATGGCTGCATCCGTGGGGGCCTGTGCCCAAGCTGCTGCGATCCTTCAGGCACCCCAGGACCTCCAACCTCTCCTGGGGGCTAGAGCATGGCACAAGTCTGGCACGGTTGGTGCCACCATGGGTGGCTCTGGCTGTCCAGGACAGGGTCTGTGTGTGCCTCCTGGCAGGGAGATGTCAGCCAGGCAGGGCACTGTAGCAAAGCCCTGGGGACACCACTTCCTGAAGCACCAGGGGGTGCTGGAGCATCACAGGGACCCAGCGATGTCCTAGAGCACAAAACCCAGGGCGTGCATCAGAGCAGAGCCACGGGCAGCCCCAAGGGCAAGGAGCCCAAGCCTCCCATCCCGGACCTCACGCACTACTCATAGGCCACACTGCACCTCTGCTGCAAGTTATTTAATATTTGAAATATTTGAAAACAGAGGAAAAGGCTAATTACATGCCACCCCTACGTATTTACATCTGAGAGGCAACAGGAGAAGTGGGTGAAGTAAGTGCATGACAGCAAGAAGCACGGGGCAGCCAGCGCCCCTCGGGGAGCACTTTGGGGCTACAACTTCAAAATCTCCATCTCTGCCACCTCCGGCAAAGCCTTGTTTTTCCGGAAGACGTACTGCGTGTCCTCTTCGTCATCCAGGATTTCATTGAGGGATGACACGACAGGGTCGTGGTCCTTCAGCATCACGGGGTAGCAGCTCGCGGCCCTCTCTATCCGCAGCGAGCGCCGCACCGGCGTCAGGAATTTCAGCTCCTGGCCTTCTGGCAGCTCCCTTCCCCTGCGGGGAGAAGAGCCAGGAGGTAAACCCTGCAGGCAGGAGCACTGGCACGGGGAGAAGGTGCTTGCTGCCAGCTCTGCGGGCAGCTCCGCTCACCTGGGTATGGATGTCACCTGCAGTTTGATGGAGGAGATGGGCAGGCTGGGCAGAGAGCTCCCCGCCACGCTGGGAGTCGATTCCGTGTGCTCCCTCTCTGCCAGGCAAGGCGCTGTGGGCTCCCAGGGCATGGGCTGCTCAGCATTTTCCCCTGAGAGGAGAGAGGAGAAGGGCAGCACGGTTGTAGAGAGGGCAGAGCTGGAGCAGGCTCACAGCACCGCAGTGCTCCGCCCGCAGCTCAGGGCACCTCGCTAGAGGCCTGCTGGGCTGAGGCCTGGCCCCGGCAGAGGGCTCCTGCCCCGTTTCTGAAATCAGGATTCTGGACTTTGACAATGCTCCGTCACCATCAAAGTCAACAGGGACACCGGGCACAGGCTGCAAACTGTGCTGCTTCCCTGCCCGCAGCAGCAGGGAGCCCCAGCCTGCCAGCCGGCCCCTCCGTGCGTGTGTTACCTCCTGGCAGCTGGCCTGAAGTCTTCAGAATATCAAGGACAACATCTCTGAGCTCCTGGAGTGGCTGCAAGAAAAGCCAAACACGGGTCAAGGCAGGCATGACTCAGGAACAAAGAGTAGTCCAAAGAGAACGGGAGAAAAGGTTGCTGCTGCTGCACCCTGTGCTGGAGGGAAAGGCTGACGGCTGCAGCGGTGCCCTGCCCCAAGTCAGATCTGCGAGCACGCTGCGGGGTGGACACAGCCCAGCTGGTAAATCCCACCAGAAATTGCTGTTACACCTCCCAGGCACGGAGCTGCCATCGTGCTGCTTCCAGCCACAGCCCAGGGCACTCGGCCTCCCAGCCCTCCTCTGGAATCTGAGCCCAAAATCTGCCCCTCGTCTTGACGTGACCCGCTGGCACAGGGCAGGGATCGCAGGGAGCCACCAAGGGGAAGCGCTCACGGCGCTCCCTACTCACGGTAGCACCGGCTGAGATTGCGGCTTTGTACAGCTCCACCACGTCAAAGGGGCCGCTCCGGGCGAGCAGTTTCGCTTTGCAGATCCAGAACTTGGCGCATTTCTCTGCTCGGGGCTCGTGGGACAGAATTGCAGAGAACTCCTCCGACTGGACACCCTGCGAAACAAGGACAAGGTGTGAAGAATGGGGCCACCCCTCAGGGCCAGCGCTCCCGGGCAAAAGAGGCAGGGTCTGAGCCCGGATTTTGCTTTTTACAAGTCTCTTGCATGACCTTGGGCAGATCATTTCTCTGCCTCCATTTCCCCCTCAGTAAAATACGCACTGCAGGGGGATGTTGAGGGAGAGGTTCCCCAGTGCAGGCAGTAGCAGGGCCACTAACCCCTGGCGCTGGGCTAGCAGGTGGCATTGCCAGGGGTGATGTCCACCAGGGACACGTCTCAGGGTGGCTCACACAGCCTGGGCTGCTGCTGCAGAAATCCTGCTGCAGACCGGTACCAGGACAACGGGGACACACGTTGGCCACGTTACTGGGTGTCACTGTTGTCCTTGTCATCGCCCTGCGTGCCTTTGGCCTATCCCCATAACTCCAGGGGTGAATGGAGCATTAGGACTTGTATTTTTCCCAAGACAAGCAAGAATCCTCGCTCTACACCCGTGTGAGCACGTGGCCCTCATCTCCTGAGATGCTCCAAGGGAAGAGAAGCCTCTGAAAGCTGCCACTTTCCCATCCACACCTCCTCGATGAGCTTCAGGCACTCAGTCAGCAGGTTGTTGATTTTGTCCAAGTGGAGCTGCTCGGGCTTCTCCGCTTTCTCTTCCTCCTCAACAGCTCTACAGACGGGCAGCTTCGCTCTCACTGGCTTTTTTTTGGACTGCACCATAGGTGGCCGTTTGTAGGTCTTGCCTTTGGATGCCAACCACTGCTCCAGTTGCCTCCTGTTGAGGGACCAAGGGATCGCTGTTACCCCCACTTTCTGACCACCAGCACTTGCCGGGCTATTCCCCATCTTCCCCTTGGATCTCACTCTAGCCAGATTCAGCTGCTCAGTGGGAACTCCAACCTAAAAACTCATCTGAGCCAGACTGGGCAAGGCAAACCCGCCCAAATTTGTGTGTTTTGAAGATTTTTGAACAGGAGAGCAGCTGCACGAACCAGCAAGGCTCCACCTGCCAGCCACTACGACCACTTGCTGCTGGCTGTGTTACGCACGGTAGGGGACTGCCAAACCTCTGGGGGGAAAAGGGGAGCCCAGAGCAGCCCCAAACCACCCAGCAGCTGGCTGAGGGAGCCCGGCCCTACAGGTAGAAGCTGGCTCAGCAGCTCTGTGCTCTGCTGTCCCCTGGAGGCAAGGACAGAGCCAGCCCGAGGCGCTACTCACCTCCGATCCTCGGCCGTCTGGGTCTTGGGGACGCGCCCTGCGTGCACCCCGCGTGCCTGCGGCGGCTCCGGGTTCAGCCTCTCCCTTCTGCTCACAGCCCCTGGAGCTCTGGGGCTGTGAGACCGGCCCATGGTGGCTCTGGCTTGAGACAACGCCGTGTGTCTGGGCGGCGCCTTCACGTCCTTCCTCTCTGCCCCAACTTTAACCACGGGCCTTTGCCCCGACACCGCGGCGCCCAGCCTCACGCTGGGGGTCCTCGTGGACCCCAGGGTTGTGGTCCCCTGGGGCCTGCTGGAGGCTGGAGGCTTCGGGGGAGATCTTTTCGCTTGGGGAGCCCTACTGTGGTGCTGAAGGCTTCCCCCCGGTAGCGTGCCAAGTAGCTTTCCTACAGGTTGCCCTGCTGTATTCGTTTTTTCATGTTTTACTGCTGGTTTTTTGTGTAGCAAATTAGTAGAAACAGCAAGCGCCCGAGGGGGTTGCAACAGCTGGGTTTTGTCACTTGGTTTTTGAGATGCACTCTTTGAGCTTGGCAGAGACTTCCTGAATTTGTCCTGAATCAGTGTTTTCTTAGCCTGGCAGCTATTAATTGTCCTTGACACAGTGCCTGAGGTTTGCCTATGAGCCAAGGCTCTCTTGTTCGTGACGCTGTTTCCATCCGACTGAAAAGCTCTGCTCTGCACGAGGTGTGTAGGTGCTTGTGCTGAGAAGTTCTCTTTGTTGCTCTCTAGCTGTTCCTGCAGGCCCTCGGTCAGCAAGCAAGGATCCCCAGAAGCGGGGCCACCACATGCAGTCTCCTCAGTCCCTCCTGGGTTTAGGGAACCAGAGGCAGAAGCTGGGAGCCTCCCTCTGGGAGGTGCAGAAGGGTTGACACCTGGTACAAGCCCTGAGGACAGCTTTGTGCTCTTCCCCGGCTGCTTTGGATGTACCACGGCTGCTCCCCACGATGTACTTGGAAACTTCTGTGGGGCAGCGCGGCCCCCCGGCCGCACGGGCTTGCTGTCCCTCTCAGCATCCACCGCCACGTCTGGGAGAACATCCCTCTTGTTCCTGTTAGCCTGGAGAGAGACAAGGTGAAACTCAAGCCCCAAAACCAGCAGGGCCCAGAGGTCTCCAAGCCCAAAAGATGAGGAGGGCTCAGCTTGATCAAACCCCAGCAGCTCGCTCCTACCCCGGCCCTGCCAGCCCAGGGGGGCACAGCAGCATCACAGCGGCTGCCAACACAACACCCGCCAGCACCCAGATGAAGGGCAAGTCTCTCGGCCCAAGTTCCCCTGCAAAATAATTAGTTGTCTTATTGCCAGCTGTTTAGCAACACGTTGGCTGCAGCTCGTTTGGGGTCAGGAACTCGCTGTCCTGGTTTGTGGACCCTGTTCTGCCTGGACGTGCTTCAAGCGTGAGATGTAAAACCAGACTGAAAAGATTTCTCTTCTACTTACATGTTCTGGTTTAGAAACTGGTTTTAGGACTGGCTCCAGGCGATTAATCCGGTCATTTAAATAGGGCCTGCAGAAAGGCAAACAAGTTATCGGGGTATCCAGCAGCTCTCTCAGCAGAGGTTCAATACCTGAAACACTTGCCGCTGTTTCAGCAACCGGAGCTTACGAGAAGCCTTTCGAAATCAAAAAGCTGCCAAGGAAGCCACCACGTCACGTTTCTTTTTCTCCCGTGCGGCAGCGGAAAAGCGGCACAATAGGCTGACACCCGGGGCCGTCACACAGCTCACGACCGCCGCCGCCAAGAAAAGCCATCAAAGCGTTTCCTGCAGCCGAGGGGCCGGGCAGGCAGGATGCGAGGGGCTCGGACAGCTCGTGCCGCCCCTTGCCCAGCTGGGACCCCGTTTCCCCAGCCCACTGGGGCCGTGCAGCCGTCACGGCGGCGCCTCGGAGCGCGCCAGCACCCGCTGCGAGCCCCTCAGCAGCCCACCCGCTGGCAGCAAACAGGAGCCCGCTATCAGCAAGGAGCAGCAGGGTTCTCCCAGCATCTGCTCCCACAGCTGGCTCGGGACCTGCAGTGGGTTTATGTGGCAAGGGTTTGGTAGCGGGGGGCTGTAGGGGTGGTTTCTGTGAGAAGGAGCTAGAAGCTGCCCCACGTTAGGTGAGGAAGCCACTGCTGGCCAGAGCTGAGCCAATAAATGATGCTGTTTGTGCCTCTGTGAGAGCAGATTTCAGACTTTCTCCTGAGGGATGGACCCCGTGGTACGGGCCCATATCTGGAGCAGTTCTGGAAGAGCTGCTGCCTGTGGGAAGCCCACGCCGGATCAGTTCATCAAGGACTGCATCCCGTGGGTGGGACCCCACAGCACAGGGGACGAGAGTGACCGAGAAGGAGCGGCAGAGAAGAAGCGCTGTAGACTGACCATAACCCCCATTCCCCCGTTCCCCTGTGCCTCTCAGGAGGAGGAGGTGGAAGAGGGTGGATGCAGGGGAAGGTTTTGTTTTCTTTCCTTTGTTTCTCACTTCTCTAGCTTGGTAGTAACAGGTAATAAATCTTACTATCTCCCCATGCCGAGTCTGTTTTGCTCATCAAAATAATTACTGCGTGATCTCCTTGTCCTTATCTCAACCCCTGAGCCCTTTTCATCGTGTTTTCTCCCTGTTCCTCTTTGAGGAGGGGGAGTGAGAGAGCGGCTGTGGTGGACCTCGGCCGCCCACCTGAGTAAAACCAGCACAGGAACCCAGCCCAGCTGCCAGGCAAGGCTGACACCCCTGCAGACACCTCACTGCAACCGGAGAGCTCGGGTACTGCCCTCTGCTCTGCACCAATTGCGTGCTATGCCATTAAGATCATGAATTTGGTTTATATTCTATTTGTGGTGTTTCTCAGAGCCTGGCACCAGGGATTGGTTCACCCTTTCTGGTCCCTGGTCCTGCTTCCCTTTGTCTTCTCCCCATGGGGAAGTTTTATGGCTCCCAACAACAGCATGAGGAATACTGCAGCAGAGCCTCAACTGCTCGGCAGTTCCAGATAAAAGCTCTGCAGAGTGAGGCCTCGCAAGGGGCTGCTTGTGGCAGCGCATCAGCACAGCCCAGCAGCAAAGGGGCTGCCCGGCCAGGCAGCTCGCTTAAGAGGTCTGAGGGTCATGCCTAGCTTCACTGTTTGTGTGCTTTTAAGTGCACCAAAAAAGCCCTTTCCTAACTCCGGCCTGTCCCAGAAGGCTACCAAAAGCGGCACTCAAGCTCGGGTGACCCTTTTTCAAGACCCAGCAGCGCCTTTGATGCAAGAAGCCGTGCTCAAAACCCAAAATAAGGTTTGGTGGAGGCTCAGAAGACGCCCAGAGGAGACGTTTCCAGCAGGGAATATTGGTGCTGAGACCACAGCTGTGCTGCCAAGCAAGAGCACAGCAGGGGTGCTGCGGGACCAGAGCTGTCCCAGGCCGTGGTGGCCCGCAGACGAGGCTGTCCCCATCGGGGAGCTGCTGCAGTGACGAGGCACAGGCCGGCAGGCTGCACGCCGTGACTTACTTGGTGCTTGGGTGTTTCAGCTTTCCTTTGGCTGCCAGGTACTCCTGGAGCTGCCTCCTGCGCTTGTCTGCAAGGAGATGGTAGGGAAGGATCAGGAGGTGGTTAGGGCCCGAGGGAACAGTTCACACTAGGGATCAGGAGGTTCCACACCCAGAGGGGGGCTGGGTGCTGGAGCGGGCACCCCAGGGCAGGGGTCACAGCCCCAAGCCCACTGGAGCTCAGCAAGCGTTTGGACACTGCTCCCGGACACGATCTGATTTTGGGGTGGTCTTTTGGGGACCCAGGAGCTGGACTCCATGATCCCTGTGGGTCCCCTCCAACGCGGGGTACTCTGTGACTCCACGCAGACACAGCAGGCGCAGCCCCCAGCGCTCGGGGCACCCCTCACCCATTTTTTGCCCCGTGCTCCCCACGGGGCCGTTCCCAGACACCCCCCCAGCCCCTCCCAGCATGGGATCCCAGCCCACCAGCAGACACCAGAGCTCCTTTGGAAGGGTTTATGGGTTTCCCTAGGTTTGCCAGGCAGCCCCCACCCCTCTCCGCCAGCCCCCCGTCCCCCCCCCAGCCCTCGCCTTCCATCACTGCTCGGTGCATCCCCTAAATATCCCCTGAGCCCCCCCGTGAGCCCCAGCCCCCCACTTTTGGGGAAAAGCTGTGGGGTGGGGGCACCAAGGCCCCCCGGTGAAGCCGCCCCCAGCCCCACGCCCTGGGGGCTCCCCCAGCACAGCCCCATCTGGCAGCCCCCAGGCACCCCCCCCACGGCTCCGAGGGCACCCCCAGCACCCCAAAAACCCCCAATACCGCCCCCAGATCTGCGGGGACCCCCCTGAGCCCCAGGACCCCCAGCGCAGCTGCGGTGCCCTGGGTAGGGGGGTCCCTGCCCCATGGGGACCCCCCCCATGTCCAGCAGCCGCCCGGGGACCCGAAGGCGCCCGAAGATCCCCGAGGGTACCCGAAGATGCCCCAGAGATGCCCGAGGACCCCCGAAGGTGTCCGAAGATCCCCGAATGCCCCCGAGGATGCCCCAGAGATGTCCGAATGCGCCCGAACGCCTCCGAAGATACCCAAAGGTGCCCCCACAGGTGTCCGAGGACCCCCGAAGGTGCCCGAATGCCCCCGAGGATGCCCGAGGACACCCGAAGGTGCCCCAGAGATGCCCGAACGCCTCCGAAGATACCCGAAGGCTCCCGAAGGTGCCCCCAGAGGTGTCCGAGGACCCCCGAAGGTGTCCGGAGATACCCGAATGCCCCCGAAGATACCCGAGGATGCCCGAAGTGCCCCCGGCCCTCACCCTGCTCAGCCGCCGCCATGTCCGGCCACCGCCCCTAACCGCCGCCCGCCCCGCGCTGATTGGCTGCCGCCTCCTTCGAACCACCTAATGGAGAGCGCGGCAGGGGGCGGAGCTCGGGGCACAGCGGGCGGCGATTGGCCGAGGCGGGAGGCGGGGGGCGGGGACGGGAGGAGGCACGGGGCCGAGGGGGCGGGGCCGGCAGGGGGGTGGGCGTGGGGACCAATGGCGGCTGCGTGCATTAATTAGCATAGATTAAGGAGGCGGGGCCTGGGTGGGCGGGGCGATGGGAGGGGGCGGGGCTTGGGGGGCGGGGGGCTGGGGGCTGGGGCCTGGGCCTGGGTTTGGGGGCTGGGGGCTGAGGCTGGGGCTGGGGCTGGGCTCAGCACAGTAAATGGGTGTAAAAGTACGGTAAAAAGTGTAAAAAGTGTAAAAAGCACAATAAATAAGTGCGAAACCTCAATAAGTGCGACGCCACAACGAGTGTAACGGCCCGATCAGTGTAATTGCACCATAAATAAGGGTAAAAAGTCCAGTAACAGCACGATGAAAAGGGAAATTCCAATAAATAAAAGCTCAATAAATAAGTGGAGCAGCAGGGGGGTAAAATCACGGTGCGTGGAACACAATAAATAAGTGTAAAAGCCTAAAAACGAGTGGAACAGCACAATAAATAAGTGTAAAAGAAGCAAACCAGCGCAATAAGTGTAAGAGCACAATAAATAACTCGATAACCGGGGGCAGCAGCCCCAGAGCAGCGGGCGGGGGGCGCGAGGCGGGCCCACGGGGCCCATTGGTGACTATTTCACCTGAAATATCGCGGGCGGCAGGGCGGCGCCGCGGGCTGTACTCGGTACATACGGCGAGGCAACCGGTGACTGCCGGTTGGGGTCGGGGTCGGGGTTCAGGGCGGCTCAGCGCCCGCTCAGCTTGTAGGTGGCGACGTTGACCTGGTCGGGCTGGTTGGTGATGCCCACGGGCTGGCGGGACTGCAGCGAGGTGCAGATGAACCAGCCGGGGAAGGCGGCCGACTCGAAGCGCGTGGTGCCCTCGGTTGGGCTGTCCAGGCGGTAGAAGATGAAGCGGGTCAGCTCGGCACTGTCGATGTCCCTCATGACGTCGGCTTCCTGCGGCGGGGACAAGCCGGGGGTGAGCGGGAGGCGGTGGGGACGGCGGTGCCATCCCCACGGGGACATTGTTGGGGATGTTGGGGACGTTGGGGACACTCACCTCCAGCTGCAGCACGGGCTCGGTGCCGCTCAGCACGCAGGACATGTAGAGCTTGTAGCCCTTGATGCCCAACGCCACCGGCATCTGCATGGCCCCGGCGCTGCCCTGCCGGGTGTGGGGCCGGTACAGCGCGATGTTGAGCCTCACTGCAGAGAGAGAAGGGACGGGTCAGGGGGCGCTCCCCGGGGACAAGGGGTGGGGACGGGGGACAGGGATGCGGTCCCCTCACCTTTGCGGCTGGCGGAGGGCCCCTGCACGTTCAGGGCCACCAGCTGGGTGGGCGAATCCAGCGCGAAGCACTTGTGGTTGATGTCGAAGATGTCGAAGGACTGGGAGCGGGTGTAGCGGTACATGGGGGCCCCGGCGTAGCTGCTTTCAAGCCGCTGGAAGGTGACGGGTTCTGCGGGGGAAGCAGACGGTCAGGGGGGTGTCAGCAGCGCCCCGCAGCCCCCCTCCACCTCCAGCCACCCCTCCTCCAAGCACCACGTCCCTACCGAAAATCTCCTCCAGGAAGCCGCCCAGGTCGCTGTCGGCGAAGTCCTTGTGCGACGGCCTCCGCAGCATCTTGGTAGCGGCCACCACCAGGGTGGCGGCCTGGCGGAACCTCCTGGCGCCGTGTCCCGGCATCACCATCACCTGGACGTCCACCGTGGTGTGGCTCTGGCTGTGCTTTGCCTCCGAGTCCAGGCGAAGCTTCTGGGGGCAGAAGGCCGCAGGTGAGCGCCGTGCGATGCCGTGCCACGGTGCCACGGCGCCGCGGTGCCGCCGTGCCGCGGTGCCACAGGGTCCTCCCGGCGTTACCTTCTGTGGGTAGAGGCAGTCGGGGCCGTAGAAGGTCTCCTCGCTGAGGCTGCAAGGACAAAGCGGGGCGGTGAGGTGAGCCCAGGGCTGCGTCAGCACCCGGCCCCAAAACCCCCCCGGCGTGCACCGGCACGGCCGCACTCACCTGCCACCCTCCAGCACGTCCAGGTCGGGGACGAACGCCATCTCCACACCGAACGGGAAACCTTGAGGGCAAAAGAAAAGCTGCGGGGTGCCGGGTTGCCCTGCTCCTGCTCGTCCTGCTGGCAGCGGCGCTTGGGCGCACTCTGAGCCCGGCCGCCGCGTGCCGGGTTTTCAAGCGCGGCTGGAAGGAAGCGCAGTCAGAGCGGGATTTCCACCTTTCGCAATGCTCAGCTTCGCCCATTTCCGCTCTGCCCCGGCACGCCGCTTGCTGCGGCCCCACCATTGCCTGCGGGCATCGGCTCCACGTGTGGGGCACGGCAGGGCAGTGCTTTGGGGTTGGCGTGGCGATGCTTTGGGGTTGGCGTGGGGTACGGCGGGGCGATGCTTTGGGGTCAGAGTGAGGCACAGCAGCAGGGCGATGCTTTGGGGCCAGTGGGGGGCAGACAAGGCAATGCTTTGGGGTCATTTTGGGGCATGGTGAGGCAATGCTTTGGGGTCAGATTGAGGCACAGCAGCAGGGTGATGTTCTGGGGTAGGTGCGGGGCACAGCAGGGCAATGCTTTGGTGTCAGTGTGGGGTGCAGCAGGGCAGTACTTTGGGGTTGGTGTGGGACACGGCAGGGCGATGTTTTGGGGTCAGTGTGGCGCACAGAATGAGGTCAATGCTCTGGATCTGGCGCTCGCGTGCAGTCCGGCAGTGGCCGAGCTGACACACCGGGGACTGCCCCGGCGCCCACGATGACGCTCGCTCTCGTCAGGGCTGGGGCAAGGCCGGCCACCCCGGAAGGGGACGGTGGCGCAAGCGTGGCCGCTCGACGATTTCCCCACCCGGACCCACAACTTCCTGCCGGCTGCCAGCGGCCGCAGGGACCCCACGGGTCCCCTCCACCGCCCCGTGCAGCCCCCAGCCCCCCGGGAGGGCACGGAGCACCCACGGGGACATCAGCCCCATCCACCTCAGATGCCATCCCCTTGGGGATGCTGCCTCTGGGGACACCAATTCCTCGGGGACGCTTCTCGCCGCAGCCCAGGCGTCTCCCCAGTGCCGTGACCCCGTCCCCGTCCCCACTGCAGCCCGTGCGTGCCTGCAGGACGTCCCCCAGCCGGCCCGGCTGGCTCCATGTGGTTGCGCCACGGTGGCCGGGCCGGGGACGTGCGTGGCCCCGGTGTTTTCCTGCGGCCGTTTCAGTTCCCAGAACAGCGCCGCCGCCCGTGGGACCATGACTCAGGGCTGCGATCACGGCCCCACAGCCCCACGGCCCCCCCCATGCCACCAGGTGCCCCGGGTCAAGGTGTCCCTCATGCCACCGTGTCCCCAATCCGTGGTGGGTGTCTCCTGGGGTGGGTTTCCCCCCACGGGTGGGTGTTCCCCACACCACGATGTCCCCACACCATGCCGGATGTCCCCACGGGTGATGTCCCCCCCATCGCAATGTCTGACCACTACGGTGGACGCCCCCCATGGACGGATGTCCCCACGCTATAGCGAATGTCCCCATGGGTGGATGTGCCTTGCACCAGGATGTCCCCATGCCAGGTGTCTCCATGGTGGATGTCCCCAGAGGATGTCAGAAGCCCCCCGTTGGCAGATGTCCCCGTGGCATATATCCCATATATCCCCCACACCATAGCTGATGGCCCCATGAGGGATGTTGTACACCATGACGGATGTCCCCACGT
This sequence comes from Aythya ferina, assembly GCF_964211825.1. NCBI lineage: Eukaryota > Metazoa > Chordata > Aves > Anseriformes > Anatidae > Aythya > Aythya ferina. Next base: position 135,094 of record NC_140310.1, read on the forward strand.
CATACCAGGTGTCCCCATGGCCAATGTCCCCACAATGTCCCCACACCATGCAGGATGTCCCCATGGCTGATGTCCCCACACCATGTTGGGTGTCCCTACACCTTGGTGGATGTCCCGACACCACAGCAGACGTCCCCACACCATGGTTGATGTCCCCACAGCCAACGTCCCCATGGCTGATGTCCCCCCACCATGGTCAATGTCCCCATGATGGATGTCCCCACACCACAACAGACATCCCCACACCATATCAGGTGTCCCCATGGCCATTGTCCCCACAATGTCCCCACACCATGCTGGATGTCCCCATGGATGATGTCCCCACACCATGATGGATGTCCCCACACCTTGTTGGATGTCCCACCACCACAGTGGACGTCCCTGCACCATGTTGGGTGTCCCCATGGCCATGTGTCCCCATGTCCCCACACCACAGCAGATGTCCCCACATGATGCCAGGTGTCCCCAAGGACGGCGTTCCCACACCATGATGGATGTCCCCACCCCAGTGTCCCCATGCTGATGTCCCCACACCATGATGGGTGTCCCCACACCATGTCAGGTGTCCCCATGGCCATTGTCCCCACAGTGTCCCCACACCACGCTGATGTCCCCACACCAATGTCCCCATGCTGGATGTCACACACCACGGCCAGTGTCCCCATGCTGATGTCCCCACCCCAGTGTCCCCATGCTGGATGTCCACACACCATGCTGATGTCCCCCGGCTGTCCCCACCCCATTTTCGGTGTCCCCATGCCCGGTGTCCCCCCCCCACTGTCCCCCCCCCCTCAGTGTCCCCACGCCCCGCCCCCGGCCGGGCTCCCTCTCCCCCACGTGACCCCGCGCGCGCGCGCGCTCCTCCCCGGGGTGGAGGAGAGCCGCGCATGCGCGGCGGGGCGGGCGCGCGGCGTGGGCGTGGCCTCGGGGGGGCGGGAGGAGGGGGGGCGTGGCGACGCGGTGACGTCAGCGGCGCGGGGCGGCAGTCGGCGGTTGGGGGCCGCTGTCAGAGCCGGGGCCGCGAGCGGGGCGGACGGGCGGGCCGGCAGGTACGGGGCGGGCGGGGGGCGGCGGGGCCGGGCCGGGCCGGGGGCGGCGGGGCCGGGGCAGGGCCGAGCAGGGCGGGGACGGCGGGGGGGGGGCGCGGCGGAGGCGGCGGGGCCGGGGGGGGGGCTGCGGGCGCTCCCCGGTGTCCTTGGCGCCGCCGCCCGGGCGCCTCGGGGCGGGGCCGGGGGCGTGGCCTCCGCGGGAGAGGGGGGGCGTGGTCGGGGGAGGGAGGGGGCGTGGCCGCCGCGGGGAGAGGGGCGGGGCCGGGCGTGGGATGGGCAGCGCCGCGCGGCCAATGGGGAGGGGCGCGAGGGGAGGGCGGGAGGGGGGGGAGGGCGCTGATTGGGGGGGGAGCGGGGAGGGGGCGGGGACTCGGGGCCAGCGCGGCCGCACGTGGGGGCAGCGGCGGGGCCGAGCGGGGACCCCCAGTGACCTCCAGTGACCCCCGGTGACCTCCGGTGACCCCCGGCCACGGAGCCCCCCAGCCTTGGGGACCCCGAGCCCAGGGCCCCGGGACCCCCGACCCCAGAGCCTCCAGCCCCGGGGGCCCCAAGCCCAGCGCCCCCCAGGCCTGGGGTCCCCCATCCCTGGGCCCCCCCAGCCCGGGGGTCCCCAAGCCCAGCGCCCCCCAGCCCCGGTCCCCCCGGGAGCCCCTTGGGACCAAAGGGCCCGGTGCCGGCATGTGCCGTGCGGGGCGGCTCCACGTGCCCCACGCCGCGCCTTAGCGCCGTGCTCAGCACCTTGGGCCTCTCCCTCGTCTTCTTCCCGTAGGTTGGGCAGGGCGCGGTGAGCGGCAGCCTGGCTTCCCTGCAATCAAGCCTTGAATTCCTGCCTAGCCTCTAGCTGGCGGGTTTGGTTCTGAGGAAGGAGGGGAAAAAAAAAAAAAAAAAAAAAAAGGCATTTCCCAATTATTTCCCAATTCTAATTACCCGCGTTCTGCGGAAGGTTTCGGTGGCTCTGGCTGCCAGAGGTCACGGTAGCGCCTTGAGCTGCTGTGCTCTGTGCTGTGCTCGTGCACATATCGGCCCCTAACCTGCCCCGAGCGCTGTGGTTTTTGCCTTTCCACTGAAAACACGAGGCTGGTGGAGTTTTATCCAGCGTTAGCAGCGAGGGCCTGGCCAAGCAGTGTTTTTTTTTTCCTTCCAATGCCCCTCGTGTGCAAGCAGGGCAGCCTCGCAGGGTGCTTTGTACCAGGGCACCGCTCCTGCAGCTGCCTCAGGCTGCGTCCCCGCGCTGCTGTCACTGCCCTCGGGCACAACCGGGGCTGGTGAGAGGCTCCTGGGGGCGGTGGGGTCCCACCAGGCCGGGCTGAACCCTGGCATTACCGCCCGTGCTCTCCCCAGAGGTCACCGAGCCGCTGCTGGGTGGCAGGCCTGAAACTGGACACCAGCGCTGACGCTTTTGTCCCAAAGCTTTTTTCCCCCCCCCCACGTGTGCGCGCGCGCCAGGCGGGCGGCTCGGCCGCCTCTCCGAAGCATCTCGAAATAATTTGGCGGCTTAAATGCGAGGAAGGAGAATCGCCAGCCAAAAAAACACCCCAGGGTGGTGGTGGTGGTGCCAGCGCGTGCGCCCTGCTGCGTCTGCCCGCTTGGAGCCGGACACCCGGCGTGGGGCTCAGGGCCCTGCCTGGGTGCTGCTGGGGGTGAGAAAGCGGAGGGGAAGGGAAGGGACGCGCTTCTGCCCCCGGAGTAACTCCCTCCTAACTCCCTCCGACACCAATTTCTGCCCTTAATTAGCGCCTGCAGTGAATAAAGGGCCAGGAATGCTGCGCGCTGGCATTCCCCGCCTGGAAGCGTTGTCCCAGCCGGGTGCAGCAATCAGCCTCAAATGGGTCAGGACGCTGCTGCTGCTGCTGCTCTTAATGTTGCATCACCCCAAATCTTGCGTTTCGAGGGGGGAAGCTTAGCTACCGTGGTGCTGAGTAGCTAGAACTAGGTCCAACACCCCAAATTTTGGCAGCAGGGCTGGTTAGGACGCCTCACGCCGCCAAACTTTGCTCTCCTGGGACCGAGCGGTGGCTGCGGGACGCGGGGACGCCTCCAGCCCGGCCTCGAGGGGTGGCACAGGGCAGGGCAAAGCTCCCTGAGGCCGTCCTGTTCCAGCACTTTCCCTGGGGCTGCGTTATCAGCAGTGTTTTACAGCGGCAGCTCGGTTCGCCCTGCGGACTCGCGCACGCCCGCTTTGGCCGCGGCCACTCGCGGCTGGGACGGTGACAGCTCGGTGCGCGCCTTGCCGCGCTGCAGCCCGGCCGAGGCCAAAAGCAGAGCGGGTGCCGGGTGAGTAATGCAGCAAAAACGGGCCTGGGAGAGCCGCCCCGGTCCAGCTGGCAGCCCTCTGAGCAGGGAAGGGAGCGGAGGAGAAGCCGCTGCGGGGTTTGCGCAACGAGAGCCGCTTCGCTGCGCTCCTGCGGGGCTGGAGAGGTCCCTGTAGGGGAGCCCGTGGGGCTGAAGGGAAAGGTTTGTGAAGGTTTGTGGCTTCCAGCACTCAAACCCAGCTGGGAAATAAAACATTCCTGGCTCCCCTCTGTGCCAGGGGGGTTGCTTTGGTGCCTGCCTGGGAGGTGTTTGTCCTCCAAACTCCTGGGGCTGGCGGCGCTGCGGCCGGCGTCCTGTTCCCGGTGCTGGGTGCAGGCACTGAAGCCTTTGCTCCCCGGCACCCCCTGTCCTCAGGCTCCCCGCCGGGGTTACTCCCTCTTGGCTTTGTCCCCGCTGCCTCGGGATGGGCACACGGTCGTGGCAGCGCCTCGTTTCTCAGAGGTGCCCCCGTACGATTCCAATTTCCCAATGAAAAGCAGAGAATGGAGGCTTTGCAAATGGGGCACCGCTTTCACGGGCTCAGCTGGCAATCCCAACCCCGTACTGCTTCTCCCGCTGCGCTTCTTGGGCACTGGGAGCCGAGCACTGCTGCGTCCCGTGACAGGGAGCTCCTAAAACCAAACCCATCCCTTCCTCCAGCCGCCCCCGAGGTGCTGGAGCTGCTCCTGCGCCGCAGGACCCGGACCTCAGCTGTGTGGGGCGTGGAGGGAATCGGAAACAAACCCGATCCCAAGCTCGGCTCTGCAGGCTGGGTGCCTGCCGGGGGCCGCCAGGACAAATTAATTTCTCTGGCATTAGCCCCTGCTCCCGCTGGCTGGCGGGGTGAGGGGGGTGTCTGAGCCGTGCTGCCTTGGACAATTCCTAAAACTCCGTTTCGTTTCTCTTCCAACAGGAACTCGTGCGAGGCTACGGGACAAAAATGTTTAACTTAAGGACTTGTGCAGCAAAGCTGAGGCCGTTGACGGCCTCTCAGACTGTTAAGACAATTTCCCAACACAGGCTGGCAGCACCCAGGACGTTTCAGCGGATCAGGTGCTACAGCGCACCGGTGGCTGCCGAGCCCTTTTTGAGTGGGACTAGTTCAAACTATGTGGAGGAAATGTACTATGCGTGGCTGGAAAACCCCAAAAGTGTACATAAGGTAAGGAGCAACCCTGCCAGGAGTCTGCCTTCGCTTCGCTCTGTGTGTCTGTGGGAGCCGTGAGGTCAGGTAAGTGCCAGCGGCCCCAGGAGGATTTCAGCCCGAGCCGGACGGTCGTGGATGTGCCCCCACCGGACACCAACGGCAGCAGGGCCCCGAGCAAGAGCAGCGAGAGGCTTCTGGCTTCACGAGCGAGCGCTCCGTGCTTCTGCATGCGGCCGGCGTGGAGTTTCCGTGCCCTGGATCACGAGTGGACGCGAGGAACGGCTGCTCCCGGGGACCACCTTGGCCGAGCTCCCGATGCTTTGTGTTTTCCAGCTCTAGGGCTTTATCGGGAGGGTTTATCCCGAGGTGGGGAGGGAGGGGAGGGTGTTCTCTACGTCTTGGCCGGTTTCCTTTTTGCTGTTTGCAGGCTGTGCCGTGCTGCCCGGGGCTCCTGCAGAAAGGCTGGGGACTGCGGGGCCGGAGGGATTCCCCCCAGCTGCTCCCAAATGCAAGCCTGAAAAAACAACCTAGATTTCTGCACACGCTGCCCGTCCCTGTCGCATGTTCAGGGCTGTATTTCGGGGCCACGTGTCCATGCGTGTGGCTGCAGGGCTGCAGGGCTTGCTGCCCGTCCTGCTGGAGCACAGCCCCCGCTGCCTGCCGTGGGGCTCTCCAAAACCCGGCGGCGTTGTTCCCCCTCTCTGTTTCACAAGGGAAATGTTACCGCAGTGACTAAGTTTCGACATGAGCCACCCAGTTTTTAAGAGGGCTTCTTGCATGTTCTGAGGGAGAGCACAACCTGCTTCAAGGTGCTTTATGTGTCGTGTCAGGGGCACTGATCCCGTGCACCCAGAGCACACGGCCGGGAGGCTAATTGCTGCTGTGCAGGCCTCAAGGTAGGCTCCAAGCCAGGTTTTCACGGCCAAAGTTCACTTTTTGCTTCCTTCTAGGTACGTGGGTGGCTGAGCCAAGCGATACGGGCTCGGAAAGCACAAAAAGCCTTGCTTTGGGTGGTGCCACTTGTCAAACAGGGACTTGAAAGCCGCTAAGGGAGCGCTCCTGTCCCTGACGTGCTGCAGCCTGGTGCTCCAGAGGTGGGATTTGGGATAAAAGCTGCAGTGGTTTTGTCCGTCTGTCTGCACGGGGGCAGCAGGCAGTTAGGAATACAGAGGGTGAGGAGGATGTGCTGCTCGCTGAGCACAGCCGGGCTGGCGCCTGCTGCAGCAGCAAATCCAGATGCGGTTCCCCAAAGGGGTGAAGCTGACACCGGAGGCTCGGCGCTCATGGGCAAAGCTGGCTGTGGCTGCTGCTGCTGCCGAGGCTCGTTTGGGGCCGGGCAAAGCCCCCCTGGTTCTGCCACCCCTTTGGAGCGCTGCCACGGAGCCCTCGCCCCTGCAGGCTGGGGGGATGTTGTTGCTGGTCTGGCTCGGGATGCCAGCAGCAATGTGCCATTACAATCTTAGAGGCAAGCAAAGGTTGTTTTTTTTTTTGCGTTTTAAGTCGTGCCTCGGTGCTGGAGTTCCCCCAAAACCTCACTGATGCTAGAACCGTAAGGCCAGGCCCAGGGCATTGTGCCCCGCTCTTTAGGGCCAAAAAACCCTGCTCCGAGCGCTGCCTCCGGTGTGGGGCCCCCAGTGCAAGGAGCCCTGGGCGTACTGGAAAGGGCCCAGCACAGGGCCCCCAGGGTGCTGCAGGGGCCGGAGCTCCTCTGCTGCCGGGAGAGGCTGCGAGAGCTGGGGCTGGAGAGGACGAGGCTCTGGGGGATCCCATCCAAATCCATCTGTAGCTGTGGGAAGGTGTGGAGGGGATGGAGCCGGGCTCCTTCCAGCGGTGCCCAGTGCCAGGCCCAGTAGTGCTGGGCTCAAACTGGAGCCCTGAGGCTCCCCCTGAGCAGCACCAAGCCCAACCGTGCTGGGTGGGTGCCAGAGCCCTGGCACAGGTCCCCAGAGAGGTGCCAGAGCCTCCTCCTCGGGGTCTTTTCACCCTGCTGGACGTGGTGCAGGGCTCTGGGTGGCCCTGCTGGAGCCGGGTGGCACCAGAGGGGCCTGGGGGTGCCCCCAGCCCCCACCACCCCGCGGCTCTGTGCTTCTGACCCTGGGCACGCCAACCGGAGGGGTTTCGAACCTGCCGGGGCCTCCTGGAGAGGAGCCACCCGAGGGTGGGGTTTCCAAAAAACGCCGGGCTGCTGCGACAGCGCCTGCAGCTTATCTGCTGACAGCAGAAACCGGCCGCGAGTTTCCCCATGCCTGCTGCTCTCGGTGGGGCTGCTGGAGGCCGGGGAAGAGCCGGGATTTCTGGGCTTGGGTCACCAGAAACCTGCCGTGACGGTGCCGGCGTGCCTCCGGGCGCCTGGGCGAGATGAGTTCACTTCCTCCAGCAGCGTCCGGTAGCCGAGATTGCAAAACGCATTCAAATGTGGCTTTAGTGTAAGGAAGGCTTATGTAAAAAGACGTGGTTCATTTTTTTTTTTTTCCCCCCTCTTTCTGTCCTTCAGCTGAACTCCAGCTTCCTGTTAGAGAGCTTTGCTGGAGCGCAAGGAGCAAACGAAGCTGAGCTGGGAAAGGAGGAGGAGAGGACAGAGGAAATGAAATCGCTTCTAGCGGCTGCTGGGAGCCTTCCTGGTATTTTCAGCCTGGTGCTTGGCTCCCCGTGACCCCCAGCAAGCCGTGGGCTTGGGGCAGGAGCCTGGGGACCCACGGTGATGGTGACCCCCGGCATGTCTGCGTTAAGCTGCAGCCGTCCTGGAGAGCAGCCCCGTGTTCAGGCTGAGCTGGTGACCTTACGGGGTACGGCTTTCCCCATCAAGCAGCCTTTAGTAGGGATTTCTTATTTCATTCTGTCTCGATTTATACGTTGGGCTGCATTAGGTCAACTAACCCGGCCCTTTGGCTGTGTCCTCCGTGCTTGTGCTCCCAAATCAGTCTGGGCTGCCTGCATGTGCTGGGGGTCTCACTTGGGAGGTCGAGACATCGGTGTTTCGTCGTAAATCTTCAGCGGTGAGCGCCCCAGGGGATCGCAAGCCCCCGCACATTGGGCAGGGACACGGCTGTCTGGCACCCTGCCCCATCGCATCTTGGTGGGGATGGTGCCGTGTCCCTGGGGAGGTTGTGCCAGCCGTTGGTTCCCCTGTGAAAAATTGCCTCTAGCCAGACAAAACCTCGCTCAGCACAACTTGTACCTGCTGCTCCTTGTCTTCTCCGTGGCTGTCCTTGTCCTTGCAGCTGCCCTTTGCATCCCGGGTGCTGTGACGGGGACCCCAAGCCCTTCTCTTCTCCGTGGTGCAGAGACCCAACTCCTTCCCTGTGTCCTCCTCTCTCGTCCTTGCCTTCCTCCTTTCCCTTGGGCTGTTGTTGTGCTTGCAGGAGGCTGCTCTGGAGCATTCACAAGCTCCTTCACCCTCCGTGGATGCTCCCCACGGGATCCCTCGCAGCTGGGCTCTGAGCATGTTGCCGTGGGCACTTCTGAAACCCAGGCTCTTTGTCCTGCTGCTGGTTTTCAGCATCCTCAGGAGGCTCTTAAACACCACGGCGCTTCGGTCAGCGTTGGGCGTTGCGTGGTCACACAACTCCTGCTCTGGGAGCAGTGAATGCGGCGCCGCGCCGTACCCCCAAGACCAACTTCTGTTTTCTTGAGGCTTCCTCGAGCGGCTGAAGCAAGTTTTTGTTCGTGGCATCAGTCAGGATGGGGAGGTCAGCAGCAGATCCGCCGTGGTGGCGATGCCTCCGGTGCAACCCGGAGCCATCTGGTAGAGCTTTTGGGGTGTCCGTGGCTCCAGGGAGTGATTCCAGCTCCTCCTCTTCCTTTTCTGTTGCTCTGAAGGAGCTCGTGGCTTCTCCAGCCATGCAGGGCTATTGCCAGAGCTGCCTCGTAGACCAGGAGGTGCGGGTCTGTCACCTGAGGTCCACAACAGAAGCAGCAAGGATGTGGCCGGGGATGGGGACGGGGTGTCCTGAGACGTGCGTGCCGTGCCTCCGCTGAAATCCAGCGAGCCAGACCCGGTGGAGTTGGGAAGAGCTGGGTTTTGCTTGGCAAACTGTGTTTGGGGCCGGCTCCGTGTGCCCAGCACTGGGATTTCTTGGTGATGGGTTGGCCAAAGCCACAGCCATGGGAAGGTCCAGCAGCAGGTCCGAGCTTTTTGGGTGCATGAGCCTCGAGGATGGAGGGAGAGGAGGAGTGCGGAGAGCAGCTGCGGCACCAGGAGGGCGAGCAGGAGCTCAGGGGCAGGCACCCCTCGGCTGCATCACCACGGGCACCTTGGGCCAGCAGTTCAGCCAAAGTCCTCGCTGCGATACGAGCCCCGATAGCGCTGGCGTTGGGCTGCTCCCGTGCGGGGTTTGAGCTCCTCCAGAGCCATCCCAGCCAGCAGCCCCGAGGTGAGCCGTGCCGGGGGGGGGACACGTGCATGTTTGCATCTTCCTTGAAAAACACCGAGCTCGAAACCAGGTTAGAAACCTGCAAGCTGATGGGTTTATGGCGCGTATCGAGGCCGCAACCTTCGCCGGGGGCACAGCCCGCAGTAAAGTAGCCTGAAATCCTCGGTAATTACGTGGGGCAATAAAACGCTCGGTGAAAGTACCCGAGCTGACTCAGCCGGCGCCGCACCCTGCGCGGGGAGCTCGCGGCCGGACCTGGGCGCCCTGCACGGAGCAGGGAGCGGCCCCGAGGGGTCAGGGCTCTGAGGGCCAGAACCCATGGGGTCACGCAGAGAATGGTGGTGCTTTTTGGGGGAAAGCGGCCGTGAGGAAGGCGAGTGGGATGCTCGGTTTCCGCGGGGCGGGTGGGCACCGCTGCCTGCTGTCCCTTCTTCTTCCCATTGCCCACTGAGCTCCTGGCGGCCGTGCCCCTGCTGCGGTGTTACCAATGCTGATTTTGGGATGCACACAGGGCCAGCAGCCATGCAGGGGGCTGTCCCGGGCTGGCTTTAACTCTGGGATGAAGCGAGGGTCTCCGTGCTTCAATGCATGGCTCCTTACACACCTCGATGGCAGGGCCACGTGGCCTGGAAAACCACCGTGCTTCGAGAAGCGAGCTCCAGACCCCTTCTGCCCGCGCCCACCCTGGCTCGACTGCATGCAGAAACCTTTCCCAGCCTCTCTTCCCCTCCTCGCTGCTAGCAGATGCTCCCTTTCCCTCTCCCAGCTTTGCCTGGAGGCTGTTTAATGGCCTGGAAAACAGCAGCGAGGCCGATTCCTGCCCGCCCCGCAGCGCCTCGGCCCTGTGCAGCCCAAACCGGAGGCAGCGGCTCCGGACGGGGCCACGGGAGGACACGGCCTCCCCGCGGGAGGCTGAGCGCCGCAGGGCCACCCGCCGCCTTCCCTTTGAGCCCGGGGCAGGGCCGTGGAGGTTGGCTCCTCTTTGGTGAGCCTCGGGGAGCTTTGGTCGCTCCTTCCGTGGCCTGTGTTTACGGCTGGAGGGGCCGGGAGGAAGGATGGAGCAGGAGGCAGCCTCTCTCTTTTCTCATTGTAATTTCCTTCAGCAGCAAACAATCGGAGGAGCGCGGTCAGGTGTTTGCTGTGTTTGCTTTTCTTTACGTTTTTTTTTTTTCCCTTTTCCTTTGGGGGAAATCAGTTAGATGCATACCAGCCCCCGGCGCCAAATTTTTTTTTTTTTTTCCAGTTTTTATTTATGTTCCGTCAGCGTGACCTGCTTCTAAATTTACTCACCTTGTGCGGCCACGTGCTGGGGCGTCCACGCGAGTCGCAGCGGCTGGAAATAGCTCCCGGGCATGTGACGGCCGGAGCCGGGAGCTGGTGCTCCCTGCAAAGGTTATGCTGCGGCTCGGGTGCCCGGTCACCCTGGTAGCAGGGTGAAAAAGCTCCTTTTCTGCCCCAAACCGGCACCGAAGCTGCGCTGAAGGCTGTTTTTGACCTGGCTTACCCGCACCTCACCAGGGCTTCATTTTGGAGCTCTCGGTGAGCAAACTCCAAACTGAGGAGGCCGTCCTGGGCCCAGCATTATTCTCCACGGTGGTTTCTGCTGCAACAGAAACCAGGCTTCCAGCTAAATCCACGACCCTGACCGTGCAGTTGTGTTTTGTCCAAAAATAGGCAGCGGTAGTTAATTCCCTAGCGCTTCCTCTGCTGGCATCGTGTCCTTCGTGCAGAGCCTGACGCCTCCAGCACGGGGCCAACCTGTGCTTCTCTGGGGTGATTTTTCCAAACGCCGCTGCCCGACAGACCCAGGGACCGGCTGATTTTCCCAGTCCTGCTGCCAGTGGCTGCCTCCCATGCAGGAGCACGGGGAGCTGCGTGCCTGGAGAGACCTGCTGGGCTGAAACCACAACCAGCAGCAGGTCTGGCGGTGGCTCGAGCTGACCTGGTGCGGGCACGGGGGTCCAGGGCACCACCACCCACCCCACGTCGCCTTTGTCCCTCGATACCCTTCAGTGCAGGAAGGGGAAGGGGTGAGGTGGGATGTGCGTGGCTGCCTTCGCTCTGCAGGGTGAGGTTTTTCACAGGGGCAGCGTGCTCAAAGCAAGCGTTGTGGCAAGGAAAGTGATGCTCGTTTTTTTTGTGGCCGACAGAAAAAGTCAGCTTTGGGGCCCGGAGAGCTCGGCCCCAGCTCCGTCGGCTGCATGGGGACGTCGCGTTTGGTTGCTGGAAGGACGGGGAGAGGTGGAGAGGGGGCGGTAAAAGCTGGGGCTGAGCTGCTCTGTGTCGGAGGCTGCCAGCTCCACGGCTGCCTCGCTGGAGGTCGGTGCCCAGCCGGGGCTCCCAAAGGTTCGTGAGCTCCTCAGGGCAACGCCGTTGGTGAGCCCAGCCCCAGCTTTAATCCTTTCTTGTCCAAACGCAATCGCACCTGTGCTTTTTGTCACTTGTCTCTAAAAAACAAAGCAAGGCAGCACCAATTTGTGTGGGTTCTGTACAAACGACGTGCAGCACGGCAGACTTTCCCCTCTGGTCCTGCACCTCGTTAACACTCAGTGTTTTCTCCCCAGCGAGGCTGCAGAGGTGCCTGCAGGCTCCGTGGTGGTTGGGTGCAGCTGGGGTGAGCTTGGCCCCCCCTGTCCCAAGCCTGCAGCCGGTCTCTGAAGGCCGCTGTGACACTGAGCTGAGGCTCCTGTGACCGTCCTGTCCTGTAGGATGGCTGCGTTGTGTGTGCTGAACCCGCTGCCTCTCTTTTTTTTCCTAGTCATGGGACATCTTCTTCCGCAACGCCAACGCCGGAGCTGCTCCAGGCACCGCTTACCAAAGCCCCCCCCCACTGAGCACCAGCCTTTCTGCACTGTCACAAGCACAGTTCCTGGTTCAAGCACAGCCCAACGTAGACAAACTGGTGGAAGACCACCTCGCAGTGCAATCTCTCATCAGGGCATACCAGGTAAGGAGGTCGCTTTGTGCAATTTGCCCTTTGCAGCCCCCCCAGCAGCTCGGGCACCCCCTGCCCCTGGTGGTTTCGTGCTGGATGCGTGGCGCACGGGTTCTGTGCATGCACCCCGGGCTTTTAACATCTGCTGACCTGCTGGGGCAGATGCTCAGCTGATGGCTCTTAGACAATAGGAAGATTAAAGCCATTGTCCCCCCGATCAGAGCAGTTCTGTAGCAATGCTGGCAGCCAGGAGCTGCGGGAGGGGGCCCCCGTTCCCACGCCGGGGCTGGGGCGTGAGCGCGGCGCTGCGCTTTGCTTCCACCTCCTGCCTCGCTCAGAAGTAGCGTGGGACGGCCGTCCTGCTTCCCGTGGCTCAAGTGACAGAACTTCTCAGGTCCCAAAATAGAAGCTCAGGAAACGTTTCCTTGCGATCTGCAAAGTGGGAGAAGGCTGCGGCGCCACCGGCCTGAAGCTCAGACCGACGCTGCCAAAATCAACGTCTCGGGAGAAGCAAGTTCTGAGCAGAAGGGAAACATCCGCTGGCTGAAGGAGCAGCGTGTGCACCAATGACATGGCCAACATTTTACTCAGGAGGGCGCGGAGCTGTCTCTGTGCCTGTCGTTCTTTCACCTTTTGGTTGCAGCCTGGTTTGCCCAGGGTGGGCTTTGCTGGGGACTGCGGTGGGAAGTTCCCAAACCCAGCCACGGTGGAGGTGACCTTAGCTCTGCCATGCCCGTGTCACCTGCTGCTGGAAAGAAGCACTCGCTGCAGGTCAGGATCCTGCTCAGGTATCGGAAAAACCCAAGGGACTGGGCCACAGGTTAATTCCAAAGGTCTGCTCAGCCTGCGCCCTGCTGGCCCAAAGAAGGTGCCCCAGCCCGGCTCGCCTCCACACCCGAGTCCTGGGGCATTGCTCTGCTTTTCTTGGGCACGGTGCAGCCAGGGCTTGTTTGTGAGGACCTGCACCGTGCCTTCTGGCCGGGATTGTGGGAGGCGACTGCCCTGCTGGCTTTGAACCCCGGGCGAGTGGTTTCTAAGTGCCGTGCGTCGCCTGCTGGCTCAGCAAGCAGGCGGATGCTGCAATAAATCAAGCAGTGCACGGTGTGGCTGGAGGCAGCGATTTCCGACCAGCAGCTTGAACCCCAAATCCTCAATTTCTTCTGCATTCCCTCCGCTCCTCAGTCTCTGAAATGGTGCTGCTGGGAGCTGGTTGCTCTTGGCCTGTTTTTTTCTAACCCTTGCTGAGGAATGTGCCTCCGCTCCTGCACCGGTGCCGCTGCACGGCTGCAGCCGTGGTGGCTGTGAGCTGCCGTGGTTTGTCTGGAGGGGAAATTCAGCGTGGTGTGTGGAGGGAGGTAGGCGAGAGCAGGAGGCCCTGCCGGTGCTGTGTCACCTCCTGAAACACCAGGCAGTTAATTTCTGAAACTGGATCGAGCTGGAGAGTCTGTGCAGTTAGAGGTGAGCCGTGCCCCTGCTCTGCCGTGGTTCGTGGTAGCACCAGCGCTGGCTTGTTCCTTAATTGTAGCAGTGCTTACGTGTCCAATTCATCATTTCCTTTGAAATAACCGGTGTGGTCTTGTTCCGAGCTGGGGAAAACAATCTGCCTTTGTGTCCCTGTAACGAGGGCGGCCGTGCCACCCACCCGGCGGGACCTCTGCTGCTGGCTGCTCCCACGGCTGCCGACGAAGCTCCGTGTGGCAGCGCCCTGCAGCCCGGCAACCTTGCATGTGGGGAATGAAAAAAAAACGTGGCTCCTGCTGGGAAAAGGCCTCCTCCTCCTTCCCACAAGAATTTGGGGGTTCGCTGCGTACTGCTGAGCCAATCTCTGGACTGGTCACCGAATGCTCCTTGCCTCGCCCCTGCTCACCGGCCCTGCTCCCAGCCAGGGCACCCAGCCCCAAACGTCTGCCCCATGGACGTGGGAGCAGCATAGTGAGCTCGTGTCCTGCCCCTAAGCCTCGGGATAGTCCTCATGCTCTGCTGCAAGTCAGAGCAAATAAACACATCCCGGACAAAGCAGCCCCGAGCAAGCTTGGGGTGCAGAGAGCCTGCGGGGACCGTGCTCAGTCAGCCGCTTGCCTTACAGTTAGTGGCTCATTTCAGGCTTCCTGGCTGGTAGAACTACAAAAAGCCTTCCCCAAAAGCCTGTTTGGACAGTCAGAATATGAGTGACTCTGGTAAATAGCATTAGAGCCGTGTGGCTGGTGTATGCGAGCTAATCCCAATAGCTTTGCGCACGAGCGATTCCAGTAGCTGGAAACTGTCCTGATGGTGAGGAGCATCACGCAGTTTTTGGGGAGCCCATGCCAGAAGTGGAGCTGAGCCTGGATGTTTCAAGACCTGGAGCTGTCAAGAGGCAGGACTGTGGCTTGAGGTTGAGCGCTCTGCCCGTCGGGGTGAGCTGAGTTTGCACGGGGAGCTGTCTGCTGTCGTGAGCAGCTAAGGGGAAAGTTTCCTCAGACTGTGGCAAAAGAGGTCAGGCCTGAGTCAGAATAAAAAGCAATATCTGCAGCTTCAGGCGTCTGCCGGGTAGGAGGTAGTGCCCTGCTGGGAGGGCAGCAGTGAGTATTGAAAATAAAGGCAGTAAGTATTGAAAACGCAGACTGGGCAGCACTGGGAGCGCCGAGGAGGCCGACGAGGATGGGATTTGTGGTTGGAGGAGCACAGCCACGGCTGCTCAGCACCAGCGTGGGACAAATGCTGGGCCCCGTGCATCTCACTGGAAGGAAAGCAAGCAGTGGAGCCATTCCATGGTCAGCACCCTGCTGCGGTCTCCGTCAGCACCTTCCTGGCCACAGCTCTCCTGCACCCAAAGCCCCGTCCGCAGCGTCGTGTCCCGGACCCACTGCAGCCCCCTCCGTGACGGCGGTGTGCACGGGCTGACCGTCCTGCCCTGAAGGAACTCTTGAGTTAACGAATTGCCTCTCGTTACTCTCTGTGGCTCCTGGTGCAGACACAAACCCAGCGAGATGCCTCCTGGAGCCGCTGATGCTCCTGTAGTGCCAGAGCCCTTCAAAATTGCTGCCCCTGCTCTTCCTACAGCAGCAGTCCGAGCGCTCCACGTCCTGCGCCTTGGCCTTTTTAAGAGGAAAGGAGCAGTGTGGAGTTGTCACTGTTGTCACCAGGAGGTGCTTGGGGTGGAAGTCAGATGAGCTCTGGGAAGTCAGGCAGCCCTGGGGCTTGTGCTTGGGAAGGTCTCTGCTCCGGAGGGGCCCCCAGAAATCGGAGAGGGGTCAGGTGGGTGGCACCCGTACCCGGTGCAGAGCGCTCTGGGGTTCTTCCCCACGCACAGAGCTGCGCTGAGGAGCTTCTCCAGGCTTCGTTTGGAGCCACAGACTGGGCTGTTAGCTGTGCCATGGCAGAGCTGTGCCAGGCGTGCTGTGAGAGCAGCCAGGTCCCTCCTGTCCGGCAGCTCTGCGGAATATGTAAAGGGGGAAACTGCATGACTTGCTTGAATTTTCTCTGTTAAGGAATGCCTCTCGAACTAACTTGTTTTAATGACTAATCTGTGTTGTTGCTTCCAGGTCAGGGGCCATCACATTGCAAAGCTTGATCCTCTCGGCATTAGTTGTGTAAATTTTGATGATGCACCAGTAACTGTTTCTCCAAACGTCGGTGAGAATTGCTCTGCAAATTAATTCTAATGTAATTTAACTTTTTTACCCCTCCCCTCTTTTGTTTTTCTCCCTCTCTCCTGTCCCTCTTGGTATCTGTTCTCCTGTCCACTCCTGGCCCATTTCATAGATTCGAGGGCATCATGTAGCACAACTCGACCCACTGGGCATCTTGGATGCGGACCTGGACTCGTCCGTTCCGGCCGATATTATCTCATCCACAGACAAACTGGGTGAGGGCTTTGACAGCAGTCAGTGCTGCATTGCTTGAGCTCCTCTCTCTTTCACAGCTTCGTAGGTAGAGCGCTTCACCCGTGCAGAGGGAAGCTCTTGGGTTTCCTTCGTGATGATCACTCTAAATTTAATCACTCCTGGAGCGTGCGGCGGCGGAGCAGCTCTGCCCCCCTCCGGCTGTCCCAGCCAGCGTGCGCCGAGCCGAGCTCTCCGCTCGGGTCCCGTTTCTCCTCCCAGCAGAGCGAGTTTCCTCGCCTTGCAACGGGATTAACTCATCCCGTGGGGGAAGCCAGCACTTCTTCTGGAAATGGCAAGCAGCCAAGAGGTTTTGTGACGGGGAGAGCACGAGATCTGGTGCCTCGGCACCTCCTGCTGCTCTCGGAGGGCCCCGCCAGCAGGCGCTGAGCACTGGGGAGAAGGGGCTGGCCTCATCCACACCGGGCTGACGCTGCCAAGAGAAGCGTCCCGGCGTGCCCCTGCCGTGATGCCCTGCCTTCCCCTGCTCCCAGCCCCGTGAAGCACCTTGAAATCGGTGCCTTGCCCCTTTTCCCAAGACTGAGCTATGAGAACCTGCCGGTGATCATGACAAGGAAGCTTTGGGACGCGTTCCCGCACATGTAGGGGGTGGAAATTCCGGTGCCTGGAGTGAAAGACGCACGTGTGCTGCGCGGGAGGGTGTGTGTGGTGCCGAGGACGTGGACCCTAAATCTGACAGTGCTTAACCTCAGCCCTCTGAGCGTGCTTCAGTCGTGATCTCCGCAGCACGCTGCCGTTCTTCCAGCTGGAGCAGGGTCGGGGCAGCTGAGCTCTCTCACCTCGCTGGTGCTTTCCGGGGGTTTGACCCCGGTGCTGCGAGCACTCCTAGAGGCATGCTTCTAACTTAGCCTAGAGCCGCGGTAACGATCACTAACCCGCACAGCGCAGCAGCCGATGGGAACACGCACATGTCCAGATCTCCTGGCACCCGGCTGGGGGTGGATGGGGAGGAGGAACCTTCCCCAAAATCAACTTTTGTCCTGCTGGAGTGCAGGAAGGTGCTGTGACAGCCAGGTGACCCAGCCGAGCAGCGTTTTGGTTCCAGGAGCTACTGTGGCAGAGGCCGGGCACGTGTGGTTGTCGCCTGTGGCCCGGTCAGAAGCGTGCAGCAGCCTGCTGAATTTTGTCCAGGATTACCTCTGCGTCCTGCTTTGGGCTGGGACAGAGTTAATTTTCTTCCTAGGAGCTGGGAGTGGTAGAGAAGGGTTAGGATTTTGTTGGCCCAGCTGGTGGGATAAAGGGAAGCTGCTTCACCCCGAGATCTGATGTGCTGCCAAAGCGGGGCTGAGCACCAGGAGCCAGTGGCTAGGGCAGGAGCGAGCCCCGTGCCCGGGGCTGTGATGGGAAGAGGTGGGGGGATGTGTGCTGCGAACCTGGCCGCAGGATTGGGAACAAGTCCCCGTGTCTGCCAGCAGCAGCAGTGCCGCGAGGGAGGCTTTTAGGATGAGCAGGCCCTCCAGCTGTCTGGCCAAAGCAGAAACTCAGAGGAACAAAAAACCTGCCCGAGGCTTCTCCCCGAGTCCTGCCGCGGAGGCGCGCACACCCGCAGGCGTCTGCACGGATCCGTTTTGTCTCTGGGCTGTAGCTTTTGTCACCGAGTGTCACACCTGCCGAGTGATGCTGAATGCCTTTCGGCTTTCAGGCAAGCTCTGCCTGCTTCCTTTTCCCCCTCGGCAGGAGCTCAGGCTCAGCTCCTGCCCACTGCAGCTCAGATCCCCTCGCTGGGTCCAGGCTGTGATGGGAGAGGCCGAGAGCGGCCGTCAGGTCTGATCCAGCCGGGGCTGCTCCTGCCCTGCAGCCCTCTTTATGCCAGCAGCAGCACCACGGTGGTGATAAAACCTGGGTAAAGTGATAGCAATCTCCTTTTTCCCACTCCCCCGGGGTGCGTGGCCGTGAGCCATGCAGCCTGCCCCAGCTGGAGGTGTTCGGCATCGCTGCTCCGGAGGCATTAGCCAGGAGAGAATCTCAGCCCGAGATCTCTGCGTCTAAGCCAGGCGTTAATCTTAATTTCTTCATGCCTTTCTTTCTGAGATCTGTCACTGCAGTTCCTGGTGTTGATTTAATTGCCAGGAACGCACAAATTCATCGGAAATAATGAGTCCAGGGAGCAAGCCGTGCCACTGGTACCAGCTGCTGGTTCATGCTGGGGCTGGATCCCCGCAGCAGGCAGGACCCCGGGTTCAGGTGGCTGTGTGTAACCAGAGGAGGCTTTTTGTCTGCGTGTAACGATTATTTAGTACTCAATAGGCTTTCTGCTGGTAGTGGTGAGGAAATCTTCATCCGACTGATCTCAGAAGAAAATAGCAAACAGCTTTCAGGCGATGCTGAGCGCGGCAGAGGGAGCGGGCGCTGGTGCGGAGCTGGGGCAGGCAGGGGCTGTGCAGTCCCCGGGGACCAGGGGCCAGGAGGGAGAGGGGGCCAGGAGGGAGAGCTGCACAAACGCCGCCCTGCAAAGCGTGGCCAAGCCCAGCCCAGCAGCAAATTCCACGGAGCTGGACACGGGACTTTTCCCTTAATTGGCAACAGCCTCCCGTGCCGCTGAGCGCCCCGGCGGCCCAGCACTGCTCTTTTCCCGTGCGGGAGCAGCTCGGAGCTGTGCTGTCCTCAAACCACAGCCCCTGAGTGAGCGGCTGCCCCCTGCCATCAGCCCTCCGGGGGCAGGAGATGGGCGCCGTGGTGCTGGCAGTGCCCCGTGGGCTCTCGCTGGCCGTGCCAGTTCTCAGCCTCCTGCAGAGCCGTGGTGCAAAGCCCCTCTACCGAAGGCAAAGCTGGTGGGCAGGTCTGCAACCAGCAAACCTCAGGGCAGCGTGTTTGGGGATCCCCCTGCCACGTTGGGCATCCCTGGGCTGCCTCGTGGATCCCTCCAACGCTGTGGGATTTTCCACTCACAGCCCCAAAAGCGCTCTGAAGGGGCACGGAGCAGCTGGCTGGAGCTGAGCCTCCAGCGGGGGCTTTCTGGAGCCCGCAGGTTGTAGAGGGCCCGCAGCACCCTGGGTGGCATCAGCCCCGCCAGGCAGCGAGCAGGAGGTGCAGGGATGTGTGGCAGGGTGGGGACGGTGTCTCCCTGCTGCCCTCGCAGGCTTTCAGCAGTCAGGACGAGTACAGATTTTCTGGATGGTGCCTAGGATCTGGCATAGCCTGCTTGTTTGCAGAGAAAGCCAATTTCTAAGCAAATCCCGCTGGCTTTTTGCTTTGAAAGAGTATTTCCTAACACTGGGGCTGCAGTTAATTTACAGAGCAGCTAATAACAGGAATGTTTTTTAACCTTGCCCTCGAAACAATCTTGTTTCCTATTTCTGTGCAGAGAAATCCTTAAAGGTCAGCTTTTGTGGTGGGAGCTGTGCTGCTAACAGCTTAAACTGTGGCCGGGCAGTGCTGTAAATCAAAGGAGTTGCATGGCTAATCTCTGAAATTGATCTTTCTTCTCAATTGCCTTTTGTTTAGCAACTTGCTTTTGTCTGTTTTGGAAGCTCTCTTTGGATTAAGCAGTGTGACCTTTGGAGAAAATGCCAGGGTGAGAAAGCCTGCCCGGGGGCACGCGGTGAGGCTGGCGCTTCTGCAGCCAGGCACCCGGGATTAACGGAGTGGTAGGGCTGGAGTGCCAGATTCCTCTTCCTTTTCTTATGTTTTATTTGATTTTTTTTTTAAATATCTCATCTTGATCTTCTACCGCAGCTGATCCGGCATGGTAAGTGGTGTAGGACAGAACCGACGGGGTTACTGCAGGAACTCGAGACGACCCGTCCCAGGGAATACCTTAGCGCGCTAAAATCCAGTTGTGTGTGGAAGGCGGTGTGTGTCTGAGCGTCTGTCTGTCTGCCTCTCCGTGCAGGGAGCGTTAGGGTTGGTTCAGCCGTGCCCCAAAATCTTGTGCTGCCCACGGAGCTGCTCCGTGTGTTTGACAGGAGCCAGAGCAAGGGCAGGTTCCTCGTCGGGGTCCGCCGTGGCGCAGGGGCTCCTCTGGCACAGAGCTCGTCCCCCAGCTCGGGAAGAGCCCCTGCAGGGAGCTGGGCTGGGAGCAAACTCCTCCGAGCTCTGCTTCCCCCCTGCATCCCACAGGAGGTCCCTTTGCACAGACCCACGAGCAGCCCCGTGCCCCCCACCACCCGCGGGGCGCTCCCTGCCCAGCCCTCGGCAGGCAGCAGCGCTCTGCGAGAGGGCACAGCAGCACCTCTCTCTCCCACCTTGAGCCTCACAAAGGAACGCCTCCCGCCCATATAACTCCCTTCCCCGCTGACCAAAGAAGCGTTCCCAAAGCCTTTCTCATAGCCCCGGGTGAGATTGAGGCACTCGGCCACCTAACGCAGCCGGGGAGTGGAGCCCCGGTGCCGCTCGCGCCCGGTGCCGCGTCCCCGCGCTGAGCATGCTCGCAGCCTGCTTGAGCAACGTCAGCCTTCTGCCTGCTTGCTGCACCGTTTGTCGTCCCTATTAACAGCCCCACTCGCTCCTACAGCGCAGGAGGGAGGCCCTGGGGGTGTTCCCACATCCCCCGTGGTGCACGTGCACTGGGAGCGGAGGTGCCGGCAGCGGTGCCCCCATTTCCTCGGAGCAGAGCACGGCTGCTGTTCTCCTGGCAGTGGTCTTGTAGAGATAAGCTCTCCCAGTAGAGACAAGTGCAGCAAAATCATCTGGGGAGGACGGGGAGGCTCTCAGCACCCAAATCTCTGCTGCACCTCCCCGCTAGCCGTGATAACGCGCCCGTAACGCAGCGCGGTGGAAGGCGCCTCGCTGCGGCGCTGTGCCACCGTCTTAGGTTTCGCTGCCCCGCGTGAGGGGCGTGTAAGAGGAGATCTCAAACCATGCAGCTCAACTGCTACCCAGTGTCTGGTGCCCCTCGTTCCCCTCCGTGCTCTTGCCTCCTGCAAGCAGCTCTCTGAAGACTTTCCACCGGGATTTCTCTGCCATGTAGCGTGTAGTCATCCTCCATCCCAACCCTTCTGCCCCTGGTGGTTTTGACTGTGTTTGAATACTGTATTTTTGACTTGTGCTTTCCATGACTAGTTTTCACGGTTCCAGTTTTTTTTTTACTAACTTTGACGGCGTCTCTCTATCTTCTCCCTGCTGCACCCCCCCTGCCCACCCCAGACCTCGCAGTGTTCAAGGAGCGGCTGAGAGTGTTAACAGTAGGAGGTATGCAAATACTGAGCCTTTAACCCTCGGGAGTGCAGGACTCTCTTTGAATAGGTTATTCTGGGCATGGAGCAGGAAAGCCGGTAACGCGGTCCCCTCCCGTGTCGCACCAGTCCTGACTTTTGTAACCCGCTCATTTTTGATTTGTCTGGCTAAAAGTCTCGAGCTGGGTGCTTGGTTAGCGATGCTTCACCCGTAGAGGTGCCCAAGCTAGAGCCTCGCTGCCCTTTTCCATACTCTGTGTTTGCATGCCTGGCTTGCTGGAGTACACGTTTTATTGTCATTATTCATTTCATGAGGCCTCAATCTCCCTGATGGGTTCAAGTCTGGTACAAAGCCAAGCTGCCTTTATGCCCTGTGATTTCCACGTGCTGTGCGTGTCACCTGCGCACAGCAGCGGGAAGAGGTGCGTGCAAACCCCTCTCCTGCCTCAGAAGGTCATTTATTCCATTTGGGGGACCAAAACCGACCCTTGTGTTTATTTGGTCATCTCAACAAGGCGCAGCCACGAGGCTTTTGATCCCCTCCTGCGCGGGAACTGCCCTGTTTTGGCCTGGTGAAAATTTGGCAACTCGTCCCTCACCCCTGCCTTGCTGCACCCATTCAGAAGGACCAGTCGTCCTCCTCCCCGTGCCTCAGTTTCCCCAGAGGCAAACATGAGCTTCAGCAGGCACAGAGGCACGTCCGAGGACTTGTGAGTGCCACTGCAAGCCCGGAGTGCCCTGCTGCTGTAACAGCAGCAAGCTGGCTTTATCTGCAGCTCCAAAACCTGGTGCTGAGGTCCTGACCCAACCTGTGCCCTGTTCTTCCTCCTCTCCAGGAGCAGCCCAGCGCCCTGCCAGTCACCAGTGTGCTGTAAGCAGGCGCATAGCGAGCATGCTGGCACGTGTAATTGGGTTTTAGAGAAAATACCAGCACTCAGCTGCTGCTCCCCAGGCCAGGCTGCCTGGCCAGGGGCTGCTTTCAGAGCAGCATGCAACCGGCACGCCCTGCTTGGATGGAGCTGGCGAGGCTGCGGTGGCTGCTCCCGGAGCCGAGGGCTGGGCTGGAAAAGAAGCTTGAGAGAGCAGAGCAGTTCCCCTAAAAGAGCAGCAGGAGCTGGGTGAGCCTCCGTTGGGGTGCCGGCTGTGGTGGTGCCGAAACCACCCCGTGGCCACATTGGTGCCAAAGGCGAGCGGCGCTCAGCCCGCGCTCTGCATCCCTGCACCCCCCCGGCCGTGCCGGCTCGGCCAGCCCCGGCCACCCCAAATTGAAGCGAGCAGCACCCGTTGTGCCGGCCGGCACCGCTCCCGGGTGAGCTATTCAGGAGAGTCCGTGGCAGAGCCCTCGTGCTGACGCCGTTTTCTCTCTCTTGCTTCTCTTCCTTTTTCTCTCCTCGTTTGGGTCCGTCTGTTCTAACCGTTCCGTTCTCTGCTTCGACATTTTTAATTCTGAACGTCTGGTGAAATCCCCGTTTTTGCTCGATGACTCCTGTCACTTCCCCTGTTTCTTTTGTCTCCGCTCTCTTTATAATTCGTGGTGTATTTTGTGTTCTTGGGGCTACAAACTTCCTGATTCTGACCCTGGATTTTAATTACCAATTTACATGCACATATATTGCTTTGTGTTTTGTTCCCCGCATTACCTTCCGTAATAACCTTGTGCTCAATGTCTTTTGTTTAATTACTGCTTGGTTTTTATCCGTATAAACCTCCTTCATGCTTATTTTTGGTTTTGTGCTGCTTTTTGTCCCCTCCCCGCCTCTCCCGAACACACCTGGGTGCCGTGTGGCTGTGTCCAACACCCCCCCCGTCCCCCTCCTTTCCTTCTCTCTCTTGCTTTCGCTTGTCCCACCCATGAAAATCCTGCAGGCTTTTACGGGCTGGATGAATCTGACCTCGACAAGGTCTTCCACTTGCCCACAACCACTTTCATCGGAGGCAACGAGTCGGCTCTTCCGCTCCGGGAAATCATCCGCCGCCTGGAGGTAAGGAGCAGGGCAGGACCTGCTGCCGGCTCGTGTTGGGCTGGGCACGGCGACTGCTTTCCGAAAGTCGTTTTTTGAAAGTCTCACCCTGGGGACAGGCTCCTCTGCCTTCTCCTCCTGCTGCTGGTCCTGGTTAGCACGTACCACGCTGCTCTGCAGAGCTGTGGAGCCCTCCCAGCCGTCCGCATCCTGCCTGTGGCTGTGCGTGCCAGCGCTATTCCCCTGGTGCCGCCTCGAGCGCTGCTGCAGCATCCCCGTCTGCAGGCTCTGCAGTCCTGCTCCTCTCCTGGCCGCCTGTTTTTAGCACACACGTTTCGAGCTTTTCAGGCTGGGCTCTGTGCTCGCCCTGCTCATAGCAGCAGCCCCGTGGTAGCCCGGCCGTCTGTGGTCGCCCCCGGCTTCATCCTGCACTGGGGCAGCGCGCTTGGGCTGCTGCAGGCTGAGCAAGCCCCAGACAGCTTAATGCTGCCTGCACTTTGAAGCCCGGCTGGTGCAGCTGGATTTGTTTTTTTTTTTTTGCAGCAAACAGTGCTGGGGGCTCCAGCCACAGCCCCCTTGCCCTTTGGGGAGCTCTGAGCTGGGCAGCAGGCAGCGTTCCTCTGCCAGGCATCGTGATGTGCTCTGCTTGGTCTGAAAGTGCGGGTGGCTCCCGGTCAGGCTGCAGTCTCTGCCAAGACAGGTTGACCTTGGAGAAGCAGAGCTGTGTAAACATCTTAGATAAGCTGCAAGGAGAGCGGGCTCCTTAATTTTGGGAGGCTGTTTTTTTCAGATTCTCGCCCTGCCATAGCGAGTGGGGTCTAAAAAGGCTCCGAGTCCCAGGGTGAGGTGCTCTCCCTAACCTGCCCTTCCCCAAGGGAGTCCCCAGACTCTCACAGACAGGCAGAGAAGGACCCTGGGGTCTGGGGCTGGGTCCCTTGGGGCAAGCAAATGGGTCGGATTTGTACAGGAGCACCGACTGCCCCACTCGTGGGGTTGTTCCACGCTGCATCCCGTGGCAGAACCAGCGAGGGTGGGGAAGGCAGCCCCAGGCTGCAGGTGCTGGGTCTGGTCGCTGCCGCCTGCTTTGGGCAGTGCTGGTGGTGCAGGACAGCTCGTTGTCTTGCCAAGAGGCCAAAGGGGGGGATGATGGAGCACCGAGCTGCATGGGTCAATAAGATCCCGCACGTGCTGACTTGGAGCGAGGCGAGGACGTGTCGGGGCTCCCGTGGGTGTTTCAGTGTCCGTCCTCTCCTCACGGGGCAGATGGCGTACTGCCAGCACATCGGCGTGGAGTTCATGTTCATCAACGACCTGGAGCAGTGCCAGTGGATTCGGCAGAAGTTTGAGACCCCGGGGATCATGCAGTTCACCAACGAAGAGAAGCGCACGCTGCTGGCCCGGCTGGTCCGCTCCACCAGGTACCGCGCCTCGCGCCGTGACACCCCTAACCCGCACCACCCCAACCGAGGGGCTCGGATTCCCAGATTCCTCATCAGCCTGCCTGGTTTCACAAGCAGCACTCGTGGCGAGGACGCCTGGCCACCCGCCGAGGCACGCTGCGGGCGAGCTGTGCCTCCTGGCTGCCCTCCGGGAGCACGCCGAGCCGTGCCACGCCGGCTGCAGCCTCCCTGGGCAGGGTCGGCACCTTTCCCTTTGTTCCCCGGCTGCACGGGGGTTGTCACGGGGGTTGTTTGCTCCCAGCCGCCAGGCAGCTGCCGTAGCCTGACGGCCACCTCCTGAGTCACCTCTCCTTGACGTCATTTGTCGCGGTCCCACCGGGCCGGGTTAGCAAAGACGATCGGCGGGGTGCCGCAGGCGAGCTGGGCTGGCAGGGCTGGCTCAGGTGCTGCTGGCACGGAGCCCAAAAGCACGGATGATCCTGGCAGAAGAGGTCCAAAAATAAGATGCTGTGCAGCAGGCTTGAGCGCAGCACAGAGTCGGTGTTTGTGCAGAGTGGGGGAGCTCTGCAGAGGGTGCTGGGCTGCTGCGTGGTGCCTGCTGGAGCATCACCTCGTGCTGCGGTTCCTGTAAGGTCCCTGTCTCCTCTCTGGTCCTGCCATCAGTGGGAGGCCTGGGAGTGATCTCTCTCTCACCTTGCCTTCCAGGTTTGAGGAGTTCCTCCATCGGAAATGGTCCTCGGAGAAGCGTTTTGGTCTGGAGGGCTGTGAAGTGCTGATCCCAGCCTTAAAGACCATCATTGATAAGTCGAGTGAGAAGGGAGTGGATTATGTTATCATGGGAATGCCCCACAGGTAACTGTCCCTGTGCGCCGCAGCGCTTTGGGGATGGGGATGGGGACAGGGATGGGGATGGGGACAGGGACAGGGATGGGGACAGGGATGGGGATGGGGACAGGGATGGGGATGGGGATGGGGACAGGGATGCTCCTGGGGTTCAGTGCTGCAGGGCCAGGCTGGCTCCGGGCTGAGCCATCATCAGCCAAGCGCTTGGCTCAAGGGCTCAGGCTTCATCAGCTCTCCACTGATCTGTGTCACTGGCTTCAGCTTATTTCTCATTCTTCTGGAGAGTGGTGAGAGGCGCGGTGCCTCGAGCAGCAGAGACCTTGCCTTATATCACAGCAATGTGCTCAGCACAAGGTGTGGGGCCGTCCTGGGTGCTGCTCTGCACAACCTGCCACGGCTGCTCTGGGGCTTTGGCAGAAGGGGCTCAGCGTGAGCAGAGCTCGTATCCAAGAGCAGGATTCGACCTCGCTGTTCTGGGGGTGCAGGAGGGGTGAAAATGCAGAGCCCCGTCCCCTGGCTGCCCCCTGCAGCTCGGTGTGACGGGGACAGCACGGGGCTGTGCTCGCGCCCTGCTCCTCGGCTGGCTGCTGGCTGCTGACGGCGGCGTTGCTTTTGCAGAGGGCGTCTGAATGTTCTCGCCAACGTGATCAGGAAGGAGCTGGAGCAGATCTTCTGTCAGTTCGACTCCAAGCTGGAGGCTGCTGACGAGGTGAGTCTCCTCCTCTGCGCCGTTTCCCTAGCAATTTGTAGTCTGTCCCCGTTCGGCCCCTGGGGGCCGTGGCAGCGCAGCGCGAGCTGGATCACGCGCGGCTGGCGGCTCGCTCGGTGCTGCAGAGATTTCTCCAGCGTGCCCCAGGGCACCGCACGCCCCTGCCACCGAATCCTCGGTGCGTGACCGTCGGTGCCTGTCCCGGCCTCCGTGGCAGAGTCTGCTCTGTCTCTAGGGGAGGCCGGGCTGGTGGCAGCCTCTGCAGGGCGTAAAACGGCTTTTGGTAAATGAGGAGGTGCAAGGAAGGCCAGCAGCAGCAGCACGGTGCCTGCCCAGGTTGCTGCGGTCACCCCGACTGGCCCGGTCCCTGGGGGCTGCACCGGAGGCAGGGGTCGGCTCGGGGCCGTGCCGCAGCCCCATGGGACCCATGTGGGACCTGCAGCCACTCCAGAGGCTCTGAGCTCCCTCCCTGGTGCTGTTGCTTGTGCCCCAAAGCCACGTTGAGCCGGGATGGTTTGGCATTTGGGAAGCTTCATCGTGCCCTGGCCGTCAGGTGGGCTTCCAGGGTGCCCCGCGTGCCTCAGGAGCTCCTCTTGGAGAGGAAGCGAGCAGCAGCCGCTCTCCCCAGCGCTCTTGCCCGGTGTCTTCCCCAAACCCACCTCACTTGCTCCTTCCCTGGCACCTGGGGGCTGCCCAAAACTGGGCTCGATGCCCGCCTGATGGTTGCGTGTATCTTGGTGCCTGCATCAGGCTGCTGCTGTGGTGGGTGCCAGGCCAGCTCCTGAATCCTGCTGCCTTCTGCCAGCTGCCAGCTGCGGGTGGGCAGCAGACGTGGTTTCTGGCAGCAAGGAGCCCTCTTTTTGCAGCCCCCGGGGTCAGTGCCACCCTGCCCCATCCACGAGCAGCCCCCGTTGCGTGGCAGTGACTCTCCTCTCCCTCCCCCAGGGCTCTGGTGACGTGAAGTACCACCTGGGGATGTACCACCGGCGGATCAACCGCGTCACCGACAGGAACATCACCCTTTCCCTCGTGGCAAACCCCTCTCACTTGGAGGCAGCTGACCCCGTTGTTCAAGGCAAGACTAAAGCGGAGCAGTTCTACTGCGGGGACACGGAAGGGAAGAAGGTAAATGGTGCCCACCCCGCTCCCTCGCCGTGATTTGGCACAAACTGGGTGGGTTTGGTGGGGACCAGGCGGATCTGCACGCAGAGCAAAGCCAGGCGAAGGAGCCCAGCTGATGTTTGTTTGCCTGGAGGCCTCAGAAGCAGCAGGTTTAGGCTGGAGGATCTATCGAAATGTGACCGGGTGCTCCCAGACCTCGGGGTGGGCGAGCTGGGGCCAGGAGGGGACCCCGCTGGTGGGGACAGCGGTGTGACATGCGCCCAGATGTGAGGGCAGGCCAGCGGTGGGCTTTTGGGGGATTTATTTGGGAACGCTTTCACTGCCTGATTCATCACAGACCTGCCTCTAACACTCCAGAAGAAGTGGAAGGGTGAGATCAAAAGTACTTCCCTTCCTCCCACGCTGTGAGGGCTGGAATATAAATAGACGAGCTCTGTCCTCGTCTGACAGGCAGCGTCCTCAGCCAGCCCCCGGGTAAAATATCAGAACACAGAACTGGAGCCGCAGCGAGCTCCCTGCCCAGCCCGGCCCAGCAGCGAGCGCAGGATCTCCTGCCGGGATGCCCTCTGTCCCGGGTGAAAGCGTGCATGAGAAGTGCATTTTCCTTGGCTCGTCCCAGAAAAAGGCCTTGTTTAGGGGTGTTTGTGCCTGGGAATGGGACTCGCCTCCCTCCGGCCACCAGCACGTCACCAGCTGCCCCCTCAAGCTGCCGAGAGGGCAACCCCTGCATGGGGCGTTGAGGTGGGACAGCCGATGGCCCCAGCCTCCCCCTGGCATTGCACCAGCCACAGCTGACACCGCTCCGATCCTCTGAGAAGGCCTCGGACACGCTCACGAGCTGCTCAGAGACCTTCCAGGGAAGCCCGAGGCTCGGGGGATGAGCCCTGGGCCCCTTCCTGGCGGCCACCACAGCCCCGTGTCCCCCCGCAGGTGATGTCCATCCTCCTGCACGGAGACGCGGCCTTCGCCGGGCAGGGAATCGTGTACGAGACCTTCCACCTGAGCGACCTGCCCTCCTACACCACGCACGGCACCGTGCACGTCGTGGTGAACAACCAGGTGAGGAGCACATCCCCTGCTGCACGGCCCTCGCCCGGGGTTTTAATCCTGGCTTTGCTGCCCGGCCAGGCTGGGTCGCGGTGCCAGGGCAGCAGGAGGTGCCTGGGGCTGTGCTCCCCGGTGCCAGCTGAGGACGGGGCCGGGGGAAGCCCCGGCTCAGCCGCAAGCACCGAGCTTGGCCTGGCACTGCCTGCGTCCACCTGGCACTGCCCGAGCCGATGAAACAAGCCTGGCCCGGGGCCCGGGGGCTTCCCTCGCGAGCAGCGACCTGCTGGAGGGAACGAGGCTTTCCAAATCCTCACCGCTCCGTCCCCTGTCCCCTCTGGCCCGCTGCAGATCGGTTTCACCACGGATCCCCGCATGGCCCGCTCCTCGCCGTACCCCACGGACGTGGCCCGCGTGGTGAACGCGCCCATCTTCCACGTCAACGCCGACGACCCGGAGGCCGTGGTGTACGTGTGTAACGTGGCAGCGGAGTGGCGGAGCACCTTCCATAAGGACGTGGTCGTGGATTTGGTAAGGAACAAGGGACGTGGCGCGGGGCTGTCCCGTAGAGCAGTCACTGCTGCGGAGTTCCTGGATGCCCACAAAACGCCTCTCGGGGTGCGGGTTCCGGACGCTGGGGTTTCTCCTGGGGGCTTTTGCAGCCTTTTTGACCTGTTCACTGTGAGGGGAGGGAAAGAGAGGATGGAAAGCAAAGCAATGAGGGTGTAACAGCACTTGGAGAGGAAAAGCTGTCTGTGGCTGTGCGGGGCCCTCCTGCGTTCAGGAGGACAGAGCCGGGCCCTGCTGGGCTGGCTTGGACTCTTCCCAGCACACAGCCAGGTAACCGGCCGCCTCCTGAGCCACACGTCGCAGGCAGCTGCTTTCAAAGGCTCTTTTCCCTCCTGGCAGGTGTGTTACAGGCGCAACGGGCACAACGAGATGGATGAGCCCATGTTCACGCAGCCCCTGATGTACAAACAGATCCGCAAGCAGAAGCCGGTGCTGCAGAAATACGCGGAGCTGTTAATTTCACAGGGGGTGGTAAATCAGCCGGAGTACGAGGTACTGTCACCGGGGGCCCGCGAGGAGAACCGCAGGCGGCAGCTCCCCAGGGCTGGGCAGCGCCGCGGGCTGAAGGATGGGGGGCAGGAGGAGCTGGCAGCACGCAGCCCCTGCGTGAGGGAGCGGAAAGGTTTCTTGGCCTGGGGGGACACGGAGAGGGCCGGGGCGTCCCAGTGCCACGCAGGGACCTGCTGCAGCGCTTGGCTAGCTCAGGAGGCAGGGAAAAGCCCGGTGTCTGAGCAGCCCCTAGACCTGCCCCAGCTGCTGCGCTGTCCTGTGCGAAACCCCTCGAAGCCCCTTTTTTTGGTTCAGACCCGGGGGTGCCAGACCTTCGGGGCCCGTTTCTGCTCGCGCTCGTCACCTAAAGGTGGCAGAGCTGTGCTACGCTTGGGCGAGCGCCCACAGCAGCTGGGGCAGGAGCAGAGGCTTGTCCTTGGACTGTGCCAGCCCCGAGCAGCGCAGGAACATCTCGTTCACTGACTGCCCCTGGGTCGCTGCGGCACAGCCCGTGCGGTGCCGGGTGGCGGCAGCGGGACCTGCGGGAGCGCCGTGCCTCGTGCGCTCTGCAGCAGGCTCCCTGCATGGCTCCGCCTGGCCCCGGGGACTCTCAGCCCTATTTTGCAGCACCACGGGCTGCATGGGAGCTGTCGGTTCAGCAGAGACGTTCGCAGGGGCGTGGGGCTCTCCTGCAGCAATTCTGTGCTCCGAGGCTGAGCTGCAGGGCCTGGGGGTCCACCAGTTGTGGGGGATTTATTGTGCCCTGCTGCAGGGACCGGCTGTGCCCCCCAGGACCCTTGCAAGCTTGTGCTGAGGCCCCCAGGCTCAGCACCCTTGTCTGGAGCCTCCTCCCTAACGCTTTTTCGCCTTGTTCTGCCTCTCAGGAGGAAATTGCTAAGTATGATAAGATATGCGAGGAGGCCCATGCGAGATCCAAGGATGAGAAGATTTTGCACATCAAGCACTGGCTGGACTCACCCTGGCCTGGTCAGTCGCTAGCAACTTTTGGAGGTCCCTGGCAAGTAGCCTGGCTCCCCTAAAGCCAGCCGGGGCTCCTGGTGCTGTGACAACTGTTAGTAAACGTGAGCAAACCCCCTGCTTGCAGGTTTCTTCACTCTGGACGGCCAGCCCCGCAGCATGACCTGCCCTTCCACCGGCCTGAACGAGGAGGACTTGACGCACATCGGCCAAGTGGCCAGCTCCGTGCCGGTGGAGGATTTCACTATCCACGGAGGTAGGGGCGAGCTGCAGCTCTGCCGGGCTGTGCTTTTCCAGGGGAGGGGATGTGGGTGAGGGCTGGAACAACGCCTGGAAGGAGGGGCAGGGGGGATGTCACAGCACCCAGACACGCTTCTTTGCGGCACCGCGAATCGGTTCACGAGGGAGCTGTGGTTAAGGGACCGAGGAGCAGCCCCTCCTCAGAGCTCATCCTTCCCTGCACTCCTGCTTCCTCGTCCCTGTGCCTCCCTCCCACACAGGCACAGCCTCTACCCGAGGCGTTTGCGGTTTCCCAGTCCGCAGGCGGGCTGTGGGACAGGCGCCTTGTCACCGAGCGCCCTCCTGCACCTTCTGTCCCCGCAGGTCTGAGCCGTATCCTGAAAACCCGCGGGGAGATGGTGAAGAACAGGACTGTGGACTGGGCCCTGGCCGAGTACATGGCATTCGGCTCCCTCCTCAAAGAGGGCATCCACATCCGCCTGAGCGGCCAGGATGTCGAGAGGGGGACGTTCAGGTAAAGCAGCGCGTTGGCTCCAGGCAGTCACAGCCTTCTGGAAGGGATCCAAAGTGACGCGGTCTTTGTCCTGTTTTTTTTGGTTTTGTGTTTTTTTTTTTTTTTGGCCGTTTTGAGCCCTCGTTGGCAAAAGAAGTCCAGGAGAGTGCATCAAGCAGCTGGTGCCACGAGCCGGGAGGGGGAAATTGGCTGGGGTAGAGCCCCGATGAAGCAGCAGCTTGTGTTTGGCGGGGTGGTGGCGGAGACGTGCTGTCCTCTCTTCCAGCCATCGCCACCACGTCCTGCACGACCAGAACGTGGACAAGAGGACTTGCATCCCCATGAACCACCTGTGGCCCAACCAGGCTCCCTACACCGTCTGCAACAGCTCCCTGTCTGAGTACGGCGTCCTTGGTGAGCGGGGGGCTCCGCACCCACCCCCAGGGCCAGGCCGTGGGGGGGGCTCCGGGAAGACGACCTTCTCCTCCTCCTCCTCCTCTTCCTCCCACAGGCTTCGAGCTGGGCTTTGCCATGGCCAGCCCCAACGCCCTGGTGCTTTGGGAGGCCCAGTTTGGGGACTTCCACAACACCGCCCAGTGCATTATCGACCAGTTCATCTGTCCCGGGCAGGCCAAGTGGGTGAGGCAGAACGGCATCGTCCTGCTGCTTCCCCACGGCATGGAGGGCATGGTGAGGACCTGGGCACCCCGAGGTGCTGGGCGCGAGGCCGTGCTTTATGGCACCCGCTGCAGCTGCTCGTGCCGTTTGCTTCACCTGCAGGGTCCCGAGCACTCGTCTGCCCGCCCGGAGCGATTCTTGCAGATGTGCAATGACGATCCCGACGTCTTCCCTGTGAGTGGCAGCCATGCCGAGCTCAGCCCGGCCCTCCTGCTTGTCCCTGCTGGGGCCCTCGCTGTGCCCTGGATCTTGTCCTAACACTCGAGGGAGGGAGCAGCCCCCGGGGGGGCTCCGGGAGGCGTTTTGGTTGGGGGTCCCTGCGCTGCAGCTGGCTGCGCTCGGCAGAGGGGCTGCACCCGGTGCCGAGGCTTGCAGCCACGCTGCCTCTGTGCCTGCTGCGTCCCCAAAAGTGCTGTGACACGGTGGGGAGGGAGTTCCTGGCTGCCCTAGGGCGCAAAGATGCAGCCTGCCCAGGTGCTGCGGGTTCTGTGTGCTGTGGGGGGAACGGGACGGGGCTGAAGGGGGGCGAGAGGAGAGGCAGGGGCTGCGTGCCACCGGCCTTCCCGCCAGCCGGAGCGCTGGGGCTAAGAGGCACTCGTGTTTCTGGAAACCCTCTGAACTGTGCTTGTCGAGGCAGAAACTGGACGACTTTGACGTGCGCCAGCTGTACGACTGCAACTGGATCGTCGTGAACTGCTCCACTCCAGCCAACTTCTTCCACGTCCTCCGGCGCCAGATCCTCCTGCCCTTCCGCAAGCCGGTCAGTACCAGCGGGCCTGTGCTTTCTGCTCCGCTTCACCCGGCTGCAAGCCAGGGCAGGGCAGCCCCGGGTCCGTGCCGAGCCTGAGGATGGGGCTCGGGGCAGCAAATGTGGGCAGAGCAGGGCTAGCAGCGAGGCAGAGCCCGGAGCACAACGCGGGAAGCGCTAGGAGCTGCTGGTGGGGCTGCTCCCGGGTTAAAATCCCCGCTGTCCTTGGGAGGACGGAGCAGCCCCTCTGCTCTTGTGCCCTGCGTGTCACCGCGTACCCACGGCCAGGCGAGCAGGCAGCCTGAGTCCGAGCCAGCGAGGAGCAAGGACCTCGTGGTGCTGGGGTTGCTCTGGTACAGGACGTGCTGCGAGCCGGTCCCCGCGGGCTGGGGTGGCCGCGAGCCCTTCCAACACTCGGTGGGCAGGGCAGAGACGTCAGGGCTGGGGGCACTGACAAATAATCCAGCGCAGCCTACACCTCCTGGCGCTGCGGCCGCGCGAGGGAGGCAGGTCCCTGGCAGCTCTGCAGCCTCTTCCCAGGGGAAATCCAGGCTGGGAAAGCAGGTGGGGGTGGCAGCGCCGAGCCTCCTGCAGCGCGGCAGCGAGCGAGGAGCAAATCTCTGCTGGCAGCTCCCGGTCAGAGGCAGGGGAAGGCGGGCAGGACGGGCAGGCTCTGCTGTTTGTTGGCAGGGGAGGCGGTTCTGGCGCGGCTGACCGCCTCGCTCTGCCTCTTCTCCTTCCCCTGCAGCTGATAATCTTCACTCCAAAGTCGCTGCTGCGCCACCCCGAAGCTCGCTCCAGCTTCGATGACATGCTGCCAGGTACGAGGAGCGTGGAGCTGTTTGTCTGCCCGCACGCCGCGCTGCGGGATGAAGGGTGAAGGGCAGGCGCTGGCTTGGTGTAAAGTCCTCCTGGCAGCAGCCTCCCCCCCGGCGGCTCCCGGCCAGTTTTTGCTTTTCTGGCTGAGGCCGAGCAGGGCTCACGCCAGCAGAGGCTGGGGTCTGCCATGCCCGGAGGAAGCCCTCCCTGCTCCTTGCTCTGCAGGGCAGGGGCAGCGCTCACCCAAGTTGAGCTCAGGGTGTGCCGTGCTCTGAGCTAATTGGAGCCTCCCCTCATTAACGCTGTGTCTGGCGCCCTGGGGTGAGCTGCCGGCTCTGCCGGTTCCTCGCATGCGGCTGCAGCAGCTCATGAGGGTTTCCAGCACCTCCCGAGCCCTGTCGGAGCAGCGGGGCTCTCTGTGTGGCAAGGAAGACCCCCAGCTTGGCTTCCCGAGCTACCACCTCCATCCGGCTTAATCCCTGCCCTCACAGCCCTGGGGACGTGGTGAAATAGGGCTGGGGGTGGGATAGGGCCGGCTCTCCGCAGGCGTGAGCCGTGTTGGGTCCCCTGCCGCGGTCCTGCCGTGCGGTCTCACCCCCACGCCTCCACAGTCTCCCCGACCACGCTCCCCCCGGCACCCAGAGCCACTTTTCCCAGCCCTTGAGATAAGCAGCCCCTGGGCAGCTCCTCCCCACATTCCTGCCTCAATCTCCCTTCTCCTTTTTGGCCGAGCCACCTGGTTTCGGGGGCTTCCCGGAGCCTCCCGTCACCGGCTGCGCCCTGCCGGTGCCGGCGCAGTGCCCGTGCCGCTGAGGGTGGCGTTGTGTCCTCGCAGGCACCCATTTCCTCCGCGTCATCCCCGACAGCGGCCCCGCAGCCCAGAACCCCGCCAACGTCAAGCGGGTGCTGTTCTGCACCGGCAAGGTGTACTACGACCTGACGCGGGAGCGCAAGGCCCGGCAGATGGAGGCCGACGTGGCCATCACCAGGGTGGAGCAGGTGAGCCCCCCCCCGGCACCCGTGGCCACGCTCAAAGGCCTCGTGGCTGGGGCGCGATGAGCAGGAGGAGGGCGGGAGGCTGAGGTTTGGCTGTGCCGCTGGTCCCGGCTGCGGCCCCCTCCTCATTTCTCCCTCTGCCCCTCCGCAGCTGTCCCCGTTCCCCTTCGACCTCCTGCAGAAGGAGGCGCAGAAGTACCCCAACGCCGAGCTGGTGTGGTGCCAGGAGGAGCACAAGAACCAGGGCTACTACGACTACGTCAAACCCCGGCTGCGCACCACCATCAACCGGGCCAAGCCCGTGTGGTAAGGAGCGGGGCCGGGACCCCACCGCGGGGCCGTGCCGGGGCAGGGGGGGGGCTCTTCTGGTGCCCCTGACCCCGCTGCCGCCTCCCATGCAGGTACGCGGGGAGGGAGCCGGCCGCTGCCCCCGCCACGGGCAACAAGAAGACGCACCTGACGGAGCTGCAGCGCCTGCTGGACACGGCCTTCAACCTGGACGCCTTCAAGGACCTGGCCTGAGCCCCCCCCCCCCCAACACCCAGCGTGGCCGCAGCAGCATGCCCCCGGCGCCGTCTGTCCGTCTGTCTGTCCGTCTGTCTGTCTCTCGCTCGCCTCCCGTCTCCGTCCTTAACTACAGACCTTGGAAACTAAAACGCCCGGCGCCTCCGCTCCTTGTCCGTCCGTTGTGCGCCGGGGGGGAAGAGGGGCTGCGACCCCCCCCCCCCCCCTCCCTCCATGGGTTTGGGGAGGATTTGGGGGCTCCGTCCTCGTGGAGCCACCCCGGGGCTGGGGGGCGGGTTCTGGCTGTGGGGTGCGCGATGCGACAGCGGCTTCCTCCCTCTCCCAGTTCCTCCCAGTTCCTCCCAGTGCAGGTTGCCCAGAGTGCTGGGGGAGGACGGGGCGACCCCCAGGGACCCCCCACGGGCCGGGGTTGCCCCCCCCAAATAAACACCGAGCTCCTGGCGCCGACCCCACTCGTGCCCATCACTGTCCCCGTGGGGTGCGGCGTCCCCCTCGCCCACCCGTGTACCCCTGCCCCCCCCCAGCACCCCCTCACCCCTTTGCTGGTGCCGTGCCCCCCCCACGCGTGTCACAACCCCCTCACTCACATCCCACCCCCCCCCACGCCCCACCTCCCCCCTCCCTCTGCCCTCATCTCGCTGCGCCCCCGCGCAGCTCCGCGCGCATCCCCCCCACACCCCTACCCCCACGCCGAACACGCGTGGGTTCTGTGCCCCCCCCACCCCCCCCAGGTCCTCGCTCCCTCTCTCGGCACTCAGCTGCCCACGCCTGGCGGGGGGGGGGGCAGGGGGGGGGGGGAGGGGCGGGGCGGGGCCGCGCACGGCGCAGAGCTCCCGGCCCCATTGTGCGCGGCGCGCGGCGGCGCGGGCACGGCGCGGGCTCGGCTCGGCCCGGCCCGGTTCGGCTCGGCCCCGCCCCGCCCCGCCGCGGCTCCGCGCCCCCCACCCCCCCCACCCCCCCACCTCCCCCAGCCCTCCCCCACCCCCCTCCCTTCTTTCCCCTCCCCCTCCCTCCCTCCCCCGCCGCCGCGCCATGGAGCCGGGGCCGCGCGCGGGCTGAAAATCCCGCGCAGCTTCCGCGCAGCCGCGCGCGCACGGCGCCGCCAGGGCCATCTTGGGCCGCTCGGCTCGGTGAGTGCGGGGGGGAACGGGGGGCACCGGGGGGGGCACCGGAGGGCACCGGGGGGGGGGCCCCGCGCGCAGCTTTGCGCCACCCGGGGCTGGGCTGAAAATCGCCCCCCCCCCCCCCCCCTACATCCTCCCCCCGTGGGGCAGCGGTGGGGCCGTTGCCGTGGGAACTGCGCCGCGGGTGAGGGGGGGGAAAAACGCGGGGGGGGCCCCGGCGCGGCGCTGTCACGGCCCCCCGGGACTTGTCACGGCGCCGCCGTGGGCCCACAGCCGTGGGCAGCCCCCGTGGGGGGGGGCCCGGCCCACGCAGGGGCCGGGCACGGCGCTGTCACGGAGCGAGGACGCGTGGGGGGGGCGAATGTGGCCCCCCCGTGTTGCCCCCCCCCTTCTCCAGGCCCCGGCCGTGGGACACCCCCCCCCCCCGTGCCGTGTCCCCACGCCCTGGGGTCTGCGGGGATGGCACCACCCCAAGGGGGACCCCAGGGAGCAGGCAGCACGCAGGGGGGTGGGGGACGGGGGGGGCTGGGGGGCTGTCACCCCCCCCCAAATGTCACCGCGCCGCCCCCATCCCTGCCACCTTTGCGTGGGGACAGGGGGGGAAGCGAAAGCGCCGGGGTGACCTCGGCCGGGCTGGGCTGGAAATACCCCGGGCAGCGCCGGCGTTTCCCTGGCGAGGGTGGGGGGCGAGGCGGGGGGCACGTCCGCTGTCACCGTCAGCATCGTCACCGTCGTCATCGTCGTCGTCGTCGTTGTCCCCCCTCCCCAAGCTCTGCCCTGGCTGCCACGGAAAGTCCCCGCGGTTTCCCCGACCCCTTGGTGCTGGGGGGGGGCAGCCACGTCCCGGCCCCCAGCACCCAGCGCGGGGGCTGCTCCCACGGGGATTTCAGGGGGACGCCCGTGGAGAGGGGACAGCGAGCGGGGAGGGGACCGGGGTGCCCCGTCCCCAGGAGTGTCCCCCCTGCTACCAGGACATCCCGGGGGGGGGGTTTTTTGGGGACCCGGTGCCCCCCAGCAGCCCCACGGCTCAGCGGCAGGGGCAGGCGCGTGCCGGCGCGGTCCCCGTGCCAGGCTGGGCAGGACGCCAAGTCCCTGTGCCGGGAGGCCGGGGGGAGGCCGTGCCCGCCAGGGAGGCTCCGCGCCTCTCCCGGCACCGCCACCCGGCATCGGGGACCCCGAAGACCTTGGGGTAAGGGCTGTGATGGCGGGGGGGGTGTTGTGCCCCGGGGTGTCCCCCCACCTCTTTTCCCGGTGCCGTCCCCGCGGCTCCGTTCCCTGCCCCTGACCCGCGGTTTCCTGTGCCTCCCGCAGCCCCGGTGCCGGTGCCGCCGTCCCGCAGCCGGCGCAGCGCCCGCCGCAGCCTCGGAGGAGCCAGCCCGCGCCCGCCCGCGGCCGATGAACCCCATGAACCCCATGAAACCGTCGCTGCCGCCCACGCCGCACGGGTGAGCGTGGGTCGGTGCCGGGCCGTGACGCCCCCCTCCCCCCTCCCCCCCTCGTCCCCGGCCCCGGTGCCACCCGGGCGCGTGGCCTCCTCCGTGTGTCCTTCCTTCGTCTTAATTAAGTTGTTTTTCTTTCTAGTGATGGTTCATTTGCATACGAGGCTGTTCCTTGGCAACCAAGCACCAATCAGCCGGCGGGATCCCTCTCCGTGGTAACCACCGTGTGGGGTGTCAGCAACACCTCCCAGAGCCAGGTACCGCCGGCACCCTGCCCCCAGCCCCGGGCGCCCCCGGGACCCCCGCGCCGCCGCCCCCGGGGGCCTGACGTGGTTCCCCACCCACCCCCTCGCCTCCTCCTCCGCACCCCCCAGGTTTTCGGCAGCCCCATGGGCCCCGGGGGGAGCAGCTCCAGCACCCCGCTGCTGCCCGGCATGGCCGGCACCGGCTCGGGCATGAGCTCGCCGCAGTTCCTGGCGCAGCAGCCCTTCGCCGAGGGCGCCCCCGGCAAGGGCTACGTGCAGCAGAGCGTCTACGGCCGCGGCTCCTACCCCGGGGGACCGGGCTTCGCCCCCAGGTAAGGCGGGCTCCGCGCCGCGGCACGCTGCCGCCGGCCGCCACGGTGCTCCTTCCCCGCTCCCTGTCCTCCGCAGCTACGCGGGCAGCCCCAGCGGCCCCGGCGGGATGGGGCTCCCCTCGCACGCCGGCCGGCCCCCCGCCGACTTCACCCAAGCAGCCGCTGCCGCCGCCGTGGCCGCCGCCGCCGCCACGGCCACCGCCACGGCCACGGCCACGGTGGCGGCGCTGCAGGAGAAGCAGAGCCAGGAGCTGAGCCAGTACGGGGCGGTAAGAGCCCGGTGGCGGCGGCGGGGGCGGGCGGCGGGGGCGGCGGGGCCGGGGTGACCGCTGTCTCCGTGCCGTAGATGGGAGCGGGGCAGCCCTTCAGCAGCCAGTTCCTGCCCCACGCGGCGCCACGCGGCCCCGCCGTGCCCGCCGGTATGAGCCCGGCCGGCATGGCGGGCGTCATGGGCCCCTCGGGCATGGCCCCCATGAGCATGAGCCCCGCGCGGGCGCCCGGCATGAGCGCCCTGTACGGCGGCCAGCGGATGCCGCAGCACGCGTACCCCGGCCCCCCCCAGAGCCAGCAGCTCCCACGCCAGGGCGTCAAGCGGGCGTACTCCAGTGAGGTGAGTGTGGGAACGGGGTGCCTGCGCCCACCCCAGTGCGGTGGGACCGTGCCCGGTGCTGACGCTGCGCCCGCAGGGATACCCGGCACAGCAGTACCTGCAGGGCGGGCAGTACCCCGCTGCCGGCACCCAGTACGCCCCCAGCGCCCCCCAGCCCTCCGCTCCGTCCCCGTCCTACCCCGGGCACAGGATGCAGCCGGGCATGGGCCAGTACCTCTCCGCCTCGGGCAGCGCCGGGCCCTACTACAAGGTACAGAAGGGGCCGGCGGGCATGGGGACGAGGGCTGGGGGGGGGACGGGATGCGGGACGCGGGTGCCAGCCCCGGGGGACGTCCCTCTCCCCGCAGCCAGCCGAGCAGTTCAACGGGCAGGGCGCCAGCTTCGGTACCTACAGCCAGGCGGCCATCAACGGGGTGAGTCCTCGCGGCGTGGACGTGTCCCGGGACGGTGCCCGGTGCCGGCGGTGCCCGGTCCCCGCCGCTCACTGACGGTGCCGGTGCCCCCGCAGCCGGGCCGGTCGATGCCGGGGTACCCCAGCTCGCCCCTGCCCGGGAACCCCACGCCGCCCATGACGCCGGGGAGCAGCATGGCGCCCTACATGTCCCCCGGCCAGGACGTCAAGTCGCCCTTCCTGCCCGACATGAAGCCCGGCATCGCCGCCCTGCACCCCTCGCCCTCGGGTAGGGGCTGGGCCCACCGCCCGCCGCAGGGGGCATCGCCCCTTTAAGGGCTGAGAGCTGCAGGGAGGGGCCTAGGGAGTGGGCGGGGCTTCTGCACAGAGGGGGCGTGGCCAACGGGGGTTGTGGCAGCTGGGGGCGGGGCCTTGCTGGTGCTGCCCATTAATGGGGCAGGGGGAGGGGCTTCGTGGGAAAGGGGGTGGGGCCATGGGGAAGGGGGAGGGGCTTCGTGGGGGTGGTGGCCTGGGTGGGAGGAGCTTTCCCATGGGGGTGTGGTGCTGCAGTGGGAGGGGCTTCTGTGGTGGGTGGGGTCTCATCGGGTGGGCGGGGCTTCAGGCAGAGGGGTTCTTAAACTGGGGGGACCCCAACTGCTGCCCCACTGCACCCCCCTGACCCCCCCTCCCACCCTACCGCACCCCCGTCCCCCTAAACCCTGCCCCACTGCACCCCCCTGACCCCCCCACACCACCCCACCGCATCCCCTGACCCCCCCCGGTGCCCTGTTACATCCCCTGACCCCCCCCCCCCATCGCACCCCCTCCGGTCCCACCACCACCCCATTGCCCGCCCCGCAGGGCCCCCCCCCAGCGAGGAGCTGCGCCTCACCTTCCCGGTGCGCGACGGCGTGGTGCTGGAGCCCTTCCGCCTGCAGCACAACCTGGCCGTCAGCAACCACGTCTTCCAGCTGCGCGACTCCGTCTACAAGACGCTCATGATGAGGTCGGGGCGCGGGGCGGGGTGGGGTGGGGAGGGGGGGGGCGAGGCACACCCTGACACGGTGCCATGGGGGGCGGCACGGGGCCGCGAGGCGTAAGGGTGCAGCGCAGTGACGCATGGCACAGCGTGGTGCTCCGTGGCACTGCACGCCATAGTGCTGCTCGGTGCTCCATAGCACTGCACGCCGTAGTACTGCTCGGCACTATGCAGCACTGCACACCATAGTGCCCTGTGGTGCTGTGTGGCACTGCACACCGTAGTGCTGCTCAGTGCTATGCAGCACTGTGTGCCATAGTGCTGCGCGGTGCTATATGGCACTGCACGCCATAGTACTGTTTGGTGCTCCATGGCACTGCACACCATAGTGCTGCTCAGTACTATGCAGCACTGCACGCTGTGGTACTGTGTGGTGCTATATGGCACTGCACACCATAGTGCTGCTCAGTACTATGCAGCACTGCATGCCATAGTGCTGCGCAGTGCTATATGGCACTGCACACCATAGTGCCCTGTGGTGCTATATGGCACTGCACACCATAGTGCCCTGTGGTGCTATATGGCACTGCATGCCAAAGTGTTGCTCAGTACTATGCAGCACTGCATGCCATGGTGCCCTGTGGTGCTATATGGCACTGCACACCATAGTGCTGCTCGGTGCTCCATGGCACTGCACACCATAGTGCTGCTCAGTACTATGCAGCACTGCACACCGTAGTGCCCTGTGGTGCTATGTGGCACTGCACACCATAGTGCTGCTTGGCACTATGCAGCACTGCACGCCATAGTGCTCTGCGGTGCTATATGGCACTGCATGCCATGGTGCTGCTCGGCACTATGCAGCACTGCACGCCGTGGTGCCGCGCGGTGCTCCGCAGTTCTGCGCGCCGTAGTGCCGCATGGCGCGGCGCAGCCCCGCGCCCACCCGTGCCCCGCGCCCACCCGTGCCGCCCCCCAGGCCCGACCTGGAGCTGCAGTTCAAGTGCTACCACCACGAGGACCGGCAGATGAACACCAACTGGCCGGCCTCCGTGCAGGTCAGCGTCAACGCCACGCCGCTCACCATCGAGCGCGGCGACAACAAGACGTCGCACAAGCCGCTCTACCTGAAGCACGTCTGCCAGCCCGGCCGCAACACCATCCAGATCACCGTCACCGCCTGCTGCTGCGTGAGTGGGGGCGGCCGGGGCGGGCGGGGGCGCGGGGCCGCCCCTCACGCCGCTCCCCCCGCTGTCGCCCCCCCCCGCAGTCGCACCTCTTCGTGCTGCAGCTGGTGCACCGGCCCTCGGTGCGCTCGGTGCTGC
The DNA here is from genome assembly GCF_964211825.1 of Aythya ferina. Taxonomy (NCBI): domain Eukaryota; kingdom Metazoa; phylum Chordata; class Aves; order Anseriformes; family Anatidae; genus Aythya; species Aythya ferina. Next base: position 175,948 of record NC_140310.1, read on the forward strand.
AGGGCCTCATCAAGAAGCGCCTGCTGCCCGCCGAGCACTGCATCACCAAAAGTGAGTGCCGGGGACGGTGGGGGGGGGCACCCCTCTCCTCACCACCTCCGCCACCAACCCCCCCCTCCCCGGCCTCAGTCAAGCGCAACTTCAGCAGCGGGACCATCCCGGGCACGCCGGGGCCCAACGGCGAGGACGGCGTGGAGCAGACGGCCATCAAGGTGTCCCTAAAGTGCCCCATCACCTTCCGACGCATCCAGCTCCCCGCCAGGGGCCACGACTGCCGGCACATACAGGTGGGCGCCGCGGGGACCCCCGTGTCCCCCCCCCCCCGGTGTCCCCTGTCCCCGGAGCTCAGCCTCGTCTCTCCCCCGCAGTGCTTCGACCTGGAGTCCTACCTGCAGCTCAACTGCGAGCGGGGCACGTGGCGCTGCCCTGTCTGCAAGTGAGTGCGGCCCGCGGGGTCCCTTGTCCCTCGTGTCCCCTCGGGGACGTGCCTTGGTGTCCCCAAAGAGCCGCTCCTTGGTGTCCCCATGCAGCCGTCCCTCGGTGTCCCCATGGGGTTTCGATCGTGGTGTCCCCGTGAGGTTGTGCCCCGTGCTCCTTGGTGAGCATCGTGTCCCCATGGAGCCGTCCCTCGGTGTCCCTCAGTGTCCCCACCAGGCCATCCCCCGATGCATCTCGGTGTCCCCTCAGGGCTGTGCCGTGGCGGTGCTGGGTGTCCTCAGTGTCCCTCGGTGTCCTCTCAGGGCCATCCCTCGGTGTCCCCATGGAGCTGTGCCTCAGTGTCCCTACGGGGACATCTCTCGGTGTCCCCACTCAGTGTCCCCGTGGCTTTGTCCCTCGCTGTCCCCACGGGGCCGCCCCTCGGGGTCCATCCCCGGGGCTCCATCCTCACCCCCCTTACTCTGCCCGCAGCAAGACGGCGCTGCTGGAGGGGCTGGAGGTGGACCAGTACATGCTGGGCATCCTGATCTACATCCAGAAGTACGTAACGCCCCGAGCACCCCCGGGGTGGGCCGCGTGCCCCCCGTCACCCCCCGTCACCCCCCTATAACCCCCTCCCCACACCCCTGAGCCGCCGTCCCCGCTCAGCTCGGACTACGAGGAGATCACCATCGACCCGACGTGCAGCTGGAAGCCCGTCCCCGTGAAACCCGACGTGCACGTCAAGGAGGAGCCGGACGGGCCGGCCTTGAAGCGCTGCCGGACCATGAGCCCCACGCACATGGTGCTGCCCAGCATCATGGAGATGATCGCCGCCCTGGGGCCCGGCTCCTCGCCTTTCCCGGCCCTGCCGCCCCCCGCCGCGCCCGCCCCCGCCGAGTACAGCGCCCAGGGTGAGCGGGGGGCTCCTCGGCGTGTCCTCCCCCATCCCCATCCCCGTAATGTCCCCCCCCTCCGACGCCGACCGCTCTGGCCCCCGTTTCCCTCGGGTAGGTTCTGGTTTCGCCGGGCCCGGCGGCTTCCCCGAGCCGTTCCCCCCGGCCGCCCCCGGCACGCCGACGCTGAGCGAGTTCGCGCCGGGGCCCCCCCCCGGCTCCTACCCGCCCGACCTCCCCGGCGGCCTCCTGCCCCCCGAGAAGCCGCCCGCGCCCCCTCTCTCCGGACAGGTCAGAGGGGCTGGGGGGGGGGGGTGAGGATGAGGGTGGGGAGGAAGATGGGGAGGGGGAGGATGAAGGGGAGGAAGATGGGGAGGGGGAGGATGAGGATGATGAAGATGGGGAGGGTGAGGATGAAGGGGAGGGGGAGGATGAAGGGGAGGAAGATGGGGAGGGGGAGGATGAGGATGGTGACGGGGAGGATGGGGAGGATGAAGAGGAAGGGGAGGAGGGGGAGGTTAAGGATGGGGAGGATGAAGGGGAGGAAGATGGGGAGGGGGAGGATGATGAAGGTGGTGAGGATGAGAATGATGAAGATGGGGAGGGGGAGGGGGATGAGGATGATGAGGATGATGAGGGTGAGGGCGAGGAGGGTGAGGATGAAGAGGGTGATGGGGAAGGTGAGGAGGGGGGTGAGGATGATGGTGAGGGGGAGGTTGAGGATGGTGAGGGTGAGGATGAAGGTGAGGGGGAGAATGAGGATAGTGATGAGGAGGAGGATGAAGGTGAGGATGATGAGGGTGATGAAGATGGTGAGGATGAAGGTGAGGGTGAGGATGATGAAGACGGTGAGGGTGAGGAGGGGGGGACGAAGACGGTGATGGGAAGGATGATGCTGAGGAGGGTGAGGATGAGGAGGGTGAGGATGATGAAGATGGCGCTGGGGAGGATGACGCTGGTGATGGTGATGATGATGATGATGGTGACGAAGGCTCTCCCCCCAGCTGCCTCCCGCGGGCCGGATGGAGCCGTCCCACGCGGCGGCCCTGGGCAGCACCGCGCAGCCCCTGCCCCACCGCCCCGCGCCCCCCACCCGGCCCCCCCCGGGCCCTTCTGCCCCCCCGGGGGGGCACGGCCCCGACCTGGCCTTCGGCCCCGCGCCGCCCATGGCGGGCAGCAGCGAGGGGCCCGAGCCAGCGCTGGACGTGAGTTACGGGGTGTGTGCGTGTGTTAAAGGGGGGGGGGGGGTGTTTTGGGGTTATTTTATTTTTGGGGGGGGGGCTGACGGTTTCGGCCGTGCCCCCCCCCAGCTGCTCCCCGAGCTGACGAACCCCGACGAGCTGCTGTCCTACCTGGGCCCCCCCGACCTGCCCAGCAGCAGCAACGACGACCTGCTGGCCCTCTTCGAGAACAACTGAGGGGCCGGGACCCCCCCCCACGAGACCCCCAGACCCCCCCCCCCCAAATTCTAACCCCCCTGTTGGGGTGGGGGGGGGGGGGGGCTGCGGACAGACGGACGGACGGACGGACGGGCACCCCAAGCACAAGGCTGTACATATGTACAAACACTACCCCCCCCCCCCCCCCAAAAAAATCCCCCCCCCGTGCCCCCCCCCCCCGCTCTATTAAAGCCTTTCTGGCCCCCCGGGCCTCGCCTGTCCCTGCTGCAACACGGGGGGGGCACGGGGAGGGGGGGTGGTTTTTGGGGAGGGGGGATTTGGGGGGGGTCTTTTTGCAGGGGGGGCTGGAGGGGGGCTCTTTTGGGGGGTCTTTTAGGAGGGGGCTCTTTTGGGGGGGGCTATTTGGGGGGGTGTCTCTGGGGGGAGTGTTTTGGGGGTCTTTTTTTGGGGGGGGGCTCTTTTGGGGGGGCCTTTTATGAGGGGGCTCTTTGGGGGGGGCTCTCTGGGGGGGTCTTTTTTGGGGGGGGCTCTTTTGGGGGGGTCTTTTAGGAGAGGGCTCTTGGGGGGGTGTCTCTGGGGGGGGTGTTTTGGGGGGGTCTTTTTTTTTTAGGGGGTGTCTTTATTTTTTTATTTATTTATTTATTACTTTTTATTTTTTTTGGGGTGGGGGCCAGGGGTTGGGGTTGTTTTTTTGGGGGGAGGAATTTGGGGGGGCCTCGGACGCGCCCCCCCCCCCCAGGGCCGGTCCCCCCCCCCCCAGCCCCATCCGCAGCCCCCGCCCCATCCCCCACCCGCCCCGCGCATGCGCGCCCCGCCCTGCTCCCCCCTCCCCCCCGGCCCCGCGCGCGCGCGCTTGGCCCCGCCCCCTCCCCACCCCACCACCCCCTCCCCGGCTTTTCCCCCCCCCTCCTCCCTCCGCTCCCCTCCTCTCCTTCCCCGCCTTTTCTCAGCCGCCGCCTCCCATTGGCCGCCCCGCACGCCGCTCCGTGACGCGGCGGGCGGCGGTTGGGCGGCGCGGCCCGGGGGGCGGGCCCAGCCGCGGGGTATATAAAGGCGGCGGGCGGCCGCTCTCTTTCCGCTGCGCCGCGCTCGCCGCCGAGGACGCCGCCGCCGCCGCCGCCTCCCCCCCGCCGCCTCCCGCCGCCGCCATGGCCAACCCCGTCGTCTTCTTCGACATCGCCGCCAACGGCGAGCCCCTGGGCCGCGTCACCTTCGAGGTGACCGCGCCGCTGAGGGGACACCCGTGAGGGAACGGGAGGAGAAGGAGGAGGAGGAGGAGGGGGGGGGCTCCACGTGGAGCCCCCCCCCCACGGGAGAGGGAATTTGGGGAGGGGGCGGTGAGGAGGAAAAGGGGAGGGGAGGGTGGAGGGGGGGAGGCTCCGGTGCGCGCCCCCGTGCGGCGAACAAAGGCGCGGGGCCGCGCACGGGGCCGGCGGCGCTGCCCTGAGGCGAAGCGGGCGGGGGCGGCCCCCAGCGGCCGCTGCTCGGCACCGCGAAGGGTGGGGGGGGAGCACCGGGACCACCCCCCCCTCCCCCAGCCCCGGGATCCCCCCCCCCTCAACGCCCCCGCCCCGCTCCCCCCCCCCCTCACACCGCGGCCGCCGCCATTTTGTGACGGGGCCGTGCCCCCCCCTCAACCCCTCACCAAATCCCATCCACGGGGGTCCCGGGGCTGCCCCCCTACCCCCCCCCCCCCCCACCCCAAATAACCCCTCAGGGTCCCGGTGTTGCCCCCCCACCCCCCCCATTTCTCACGGCCTCGCTCCTCTCCCCGCAGCTCTTCGCGGACAAGGTGCCCAAGACAGCAGGTGGGTAATGGGGGGGGGTCCTCAATGCGCCCCCACCTCACCACGGGGCCGGGCTCACGGCGTTTTCCTTCTCACCCCCCCCAACAGAAAATTTCCGTGCCTTGAGCACCGGCGAGAAGGGATTCGGCTACAAGGGGTCCTGCTTCCACCGGATCATCCCCGGCTTCATGTGCCAGGTGAGGGTTTTGGTTTTTTTTTGAGGGGTGGGGGGTGCAGGTTGGGCTTTTGGGGGTGGTTTGGGGTTTTTTGGGGTTTTTTTTTGGCTGCCCCCCTGAGCCGTGGCGTGTGCCGCTCGTGGTGGCAGGGCGGCGACTTCACGCGCCACAACGGCACCGGCGGCAAATCCATCTACGGGGAGAAATTCGCCGACGAGAACTTCATCCTGAAGCACACGGGGCCCGGCATCCTCTCCATGGCCAACGCCGGCCCCAACACCAACGGCTCCCAGTTCTTCATCTGCACGGCCAAGACCGAGTGGTGAGCGGGGACTGGGGGGGGGAGAGGTGGGAGCGGGCAGGACCCCCCCCAGGGGGGGTTTTCTGTCCGTGCTGCGGTGCTGTTGGGTGTGGGGGACGCGCACACACGGTGCTGGTGCCCCCCCCTCGCAGGTTGGACGGCAAGCACGTGGTGTTCGGCCGCGTGAAGGAGGGGATGAACGTGGTGGAGGCCATGGAGCGCTGCGGCTCCAAGGACGGCAAGACGAGCAAGCAGATCACCATCTCCGACTGCGGCCAGCTCTCCTAAAACCCCTCCCGTCTTCACCAGCCACCATTCCGCCTGCGGCCCCGGGGGGCAGCACGCCCGGCGCAGCCCCCCCCCACCCTTGACCCCCCTCCAAACCCCCCAATTCCCCCCCCCCCATGCCTTCCCGCTGCGTTTTCGACTCCCCTGGGGTCTCGCCGCATGTGCCCAGCCCCGGTGGGCTGCGGAGTTCCGTTGAGTCTCAATAAAACGAGTTAAAATCACTGAATCACAGCCCCCGCGCTGCTTTTTTTTCCCCGGGGGGGGTGGGCAGCACCCTGAGCAACCCCCAAAATGGTAAAATGAGGTGTGTGGGGGGGGCAAATGGGCAGAGCTGGGCCTGGAGGGGGGAAACTGAGGCAGGAGCAAGGGGTGGGGGGAGGGGAGGGCTCAGCACCCCCAAAATGCAGCATTTGGGGTGCCCCCCCTCACCTTTTTGGGGGGGGAATTGCCTCCGCCCCCCTGTTCCCAGCCAGCCGGGTCTGGATTTGGGGGGCTGAGATTTGGGGGGGCAGAGCTGAGAGAACCGGGGGAGCAGCTTTGGGGTGGGTATCCCAGTTGGGGGGTGTTTGTGGGGTCCCAGTGCTCCCAGTAAGGGGTAATCCCAGTCTGGCGAGGGTCCCCAGTACGGTTTGGGGTCCCAAATTTGGGATATTTCCAGTTTGGGGGGGCGGTGGTCTCCCTGCGGGGGCTCCTGGACTGGGGGAGTCCCAGTGCCACCAGTTGGGGCGGGTGGTGGGGACTGGGACGGTCCCTGCTCCCAGTATGGGGAGCCCCAGTGCTCCCAGTTTGGGAGATAACCCCGGAAAATGTCCCGGTGCGCCCAGTCTGGGGAATCCCCCCCCCCACAGCACCCCAGTGCTCCCAGTTTGAAGGATGCCCACTGCAGGAGCAACTCCAGTGCTCCCAGTTTGAGGGGCAGCCACTCCGGGGTCATCCCAGTGCCACCCCAGTGCTCCCAGTTTGGGGAATATCCCCCTGCCCCTCCCCAGCACCCCGAATTTTTGGGGACCCCCCAGGAGGACCCCAATGCTCCCAGTTCCTCCCCCCTGTCCCCCAGAGGATCCCAGTGCCCTCCCACCTCCAGTATCTCTGCTCCCAGTTTGCCCACTTCTCCCCCCGGAGGATCCCAGTGCTCCCAGTTTGGGGAATATCCCCCTGCCCCTGCCCAGTGCCCCAAGTTTTGGGGACCCCCCATGAGGCTCCCAGTGCTCCCAGTGCCCCCGCCCACCAGGAGGACCCCAGCACTCCCAGTTTGCCCCCATCCTAGGAGCATCCCAGTGCTCCCAGTTTGTTCTTCCCCCCCTCCCCCATAACATCCCAGTTCTCCCAGTTTACCCTCCTGGAGGATCCCAGCGCTCCCAGTGCCCCCCTCAAAGGATCCCAGAGGATCCCAGTGCTCCCAGTTTACCCCCTCAGGAAGATCCCAGCACTCCCAGTTCCCCCCCAGAGGATCCCAGTGCTCCCAGTTTCCCCCTGAAGGATCCCAGCGCTCCCAGTTTGCCCCCAGGAGGATCCTGGTGCTCCCAGTTTACCCCCTCGGAGGATCCCAGTACTCCCAGTTCCCCCCCGAAGGATCCCAGTGCTCCCAGCACTCCCAGTTTGCCCCCCCAGAGGATCCCAGTTCTCCCAGTTTACCCCCCCGGAGGATCTCAGTGCTCCCAGTTCCCCCCTCAGGAAGATCCCAGCACTCCCAGTTCTCCCCCCAGAGGATCCCAGTGCTCCCAGTTTGCCCTCAGGAGGATCCCAGCGCTCCCAGTTTGCCCTCAGGAGGATCCCAGCGCTCCCAGTTCCCCCCCCAGAGGATCCCAGTTCTCCCAGTTTGCCCCCAGAAGGATCCAGTGTTCCCAGTTCCCCCCCAGAGGATCACAGTTTACCCCCCCGGAGCATCTCAGCACTCCCAGTCCCCCCCCCGGAGGCTCCCAGCGCTCCCAGTTCCCCCCCCCAGAGGATCCCAGTGCTCCCAGTTTGCCCCCCCAGAAGATCCCAGTGCTCCCAGTTTGCCCTCAGGAGGATCCCAGTGCTCCCAGTTTACCCCCCCGGAGGATCCCAGTGCTCCCAGTTCCCCCCTCGGGAAGATCCCAGCACTCCCAGTTCCCCCCCCCCAGAGGATCCCAGTGCTCCCAGTTTGCCCTCAGGAGGATCCCAGCGCTCCCAGTTTGCCCTCAGGAGGATCCCAGTGCTCCCAGTTCCCACCCCAGCAGCACCCCAGCGCTCCCAGTTCCCCCCCCGGAGGCTCCCAGCACTCCCAGTTCCCCCCCCCCGGAGGCTCCCAGCACTCCCAGTTCCCCCCCAGAGGATCCCAGTGCTCCCAGTCCCCCTCCCAGGAGGATCCCAGTGCTCCCAGTTCTCCCCCCAGAGGATCCCAGTGCTCCCAGTCCCCCCCCAGCAGCACCCCAGCGCTCCCAGTTCCCCCCCCGGAGGCTCCCAGCGCTCCCAGTTCCCCCCCCCCGAGGCTCCCAGCGCTCCCAGTCCCCCCCCCGGAGGCTCCCAGCACTCCCAGTTCCCCCCCAGAGGATCCCAGTGCTCCCAGTCCCCCTCCCAGGAGGATCCCAGTGCTCCCAGTTCTCCCCTCAGACAATCCCAGTGCTCCCAGTTCCCCCCCAGAGGATCCCAGTGCTCCCAGTCCCCCCCCCAGCAGCACCCCAGCGCTCCCAGTTCCCCCCCCCGGAGGATCCCAGTGCTCCCAGTTCCCCCCTCGGGAAGATCCCAGCACTCCCAGTTCCCCCCCCAGAGGATCCCAGTGCTCCCAGTCCCCCCCAGCAACACCCCAGCGCTCCCAGGTCCCCCCCCGGAGGCTCCCAGCACTCCCAGTTCCCCCCCCCCGGAGGCTCCCAGCACTCCCAGTTCCCCCCCCGGAGGCTCCCAGCACTCCCAGTCCCCCCCCCGGAGGCTCCCAGCGCTCCCAGTTCCCCCCCGAGCTGCGCCCCCCTCCCCTCCCCACTCGGGCGGGGTCCCCCGCGGGGTCCCGCTGTCCCCCGGAACGCCGCAGCGCGGGGCTGTGTTTCCGGGGGGGGGCGGGTTCCCCCCATGGGGGTGCGGGGGGGACGCATTGCGCTGCGGACCGGAAGCGCGGCGCGAGCGGCCCGGAAGCGGAGGCGGGCGGGAGGCGGTTGCCGTGGCAGCGGGGTCGGGGCCGCCATGGAGGCGCTGACGGAGCTGTACGACCAGGCGCTGCTCGGCATCCTGCAGCACGTCGGCGGCGTCGACGAGTTCCTGCGCGTCCTCTTCGGCTTCCTCTACCGAAAAACCGACTTCTACCGCCTCCTGCTGAGGCCCGGTGACCGCCTCGGCTTCCCGCCCGGTGCCGCCCAGGCCATGGCCCTGCAGGTAACGGCGGCGGCTGGGCCCCGGGGTGGGGGGTGGGGGGGACGACGGGGCCTCCTGGGGGGGTCCTGAGCACCTCAGGAGGGTCCCGAGTCCCCCGTGAGGATCTTGAGCCCCCCGGGAGGGTTCTGAGCACCTCGGGAGGGTCCTGAGCTCCCTATGAGGGTCCTGAGCAACCTCAGGAGGGTCCTGAGCAGCCTCAGGAGGGTCCCGAGCCCCCCGGGAGGGTCCTGAGCAACTTCAGGAGGGTCCCGAGCACCTCAGGAGGGTCCTGAGCAAACTCGGGAGGGTCCTGAGCAACCTCGGGAGGGTCCCGAGCACCTCAGGAGGGTCCTGACCAACCTCAGGAGGGTTCTGAGCAACTTCAGGAGGGTTCCGAGCTCCCTATGAGGGTCCCGAGCACCTCATGAGGGTCCTGAGCCCCCCAGGCGGGCCCCGCAAGCACTGTGCAGCCACAGGAGGGCCCCGGCCTTGCCCCCAGGGCTGAGCAGAGCCGTGGTGTGGCAGGGAAGGGGCAGAAACCCCCCGGGGAAGGGGCCCGGTGCCCGCCCTGCCCCATCCCCATCCCTGCTGCCGGGCCCAGGGGGCAGCCAGCCGGGACCCGAGGGCTCGGAGCCCCCAGTTTGGGACAGGAGCCCCAGTGCGGGTGGGCACGGGGGTGAGCGCGGTGGGGGGGGTGCGTGGAAAGGGGTTTGGGGGGTCCTGCACTGCCCCAGCCCCGACACCCAGCCCTGTCGGTGCCCTCCTGGTGACTCGCAGGGACCGGCAGCTCCTCCTGCCCCACGGGCAGGGCGGGGATGGCTTCTCGCTGACCGGCCGCGTTTTTTCCACCTGAGCCACCGCGTTCTGGTCCCCAACAACGCCACCATCCCCGCCTGCGGCTGCTGCTCCTCCACCTGCCCCGCTGGGAGCTCGGGGTGGGCTGGGGTCCCCAAAACCGCAGCCCCTCGTGGGTGCGGTGGCTCTCGAGGCCGTCAGCGGCTGGGTTTGTTGGGGAGTTGGGCACCTGAGGCTGTGCAGGCGGAGGGAGGGGTGGCACACAGGGCCCCGAGCACGCGCCCTGTCCCCTCTCCTTCCTCCCAGCCCCCAAAGCAGATCCTGACAGCCGGCCCCCGTTTCCCCTCTCCCAGGCGTTCAAAGTCTTCGAGCGCATGGCCCGGCAGGACGACGAGAAGAGGCAGCGAGAGCTGGAGGCGAAACTGCGGAAAAAAGAGGAGGAGGAGGAGGCCGCCGAGAGGGTGAGGGTGGCCCCGGCCGCGCAGGAGGTCGAGGTGGAGACCACGGTGGAGCCCGACCCCGCGGGGGAGGCGGCGGGGCCGCAGGATTCGGCCGCCCCGGCAGAGCCCAGCCCAGCGCCAGCGGAGCCCCCGGGGGCCGCTGCCCCCGCGCAGCCCCAGCCCGCAGAGCTGCCCACGTAAGGGTCCCCGTTACGCTGCCCCTTTTTTTTTTGGGGGGGGGAGGCACCCCTCTGGGGGTGAGGGTTCCCCTTGAGGGTCGTGGGGGGGAGGATGTGCGGTTCCCCGCGGGGCTGTGACACAGGAGCACCGGCTGAATGGCACCCCCGTGTCCCCAGGAGGTGGCAGGGCCAGGAGGGAAGGGTGCTGAGCCCAACGGGAGGGAGGAGAGGGGCTCGTGCTCGGCTCGGCCGGGTGACACGGGACAAAAACAGGAAAGGGAGAGGGCGATGGAGGGGCTCGAGCCCCCTGCGAGCGTTCCCCTGGGGCTTTACCTCGAGCCTCTCGGCGTCAGGGCTGCGGGACGGGGCTGCTGGTGATCCTGGGGGTGCTGAGCTGCCCCCCACCCTCCTTGCACCAGCTCCCTGTGCCCCCCAGCTCCCTGTCCTCGCCGTGTCCCCGCTGCCGCCCCCAGCACGCCGCTTTGGGGCCCCCCGTCGGGATATCTGCGCCCCCCCCCGGTGCCTCCGCGGCTCGCGGGGGGCTGGGGGAAGGCGGCGGGGCCCGAAGTGGGGCCGAGCGGCCCCGCGCCGCGCCTGTAGTTGGTTCCTGCTCCTCTGGGGGGCACTGGAGCCCCCCGAAAAGCGCCCGGCAGGCTGTTAATAATTCACCCGCTCTGGAAATGGGGGGGGCACGGATAACGCGCGGCCCAGGATAACGCAGGGAGATGCAGCAGGAATATTTGCCCCCCTCCCTCCCCTCCCCGCTGCCCCCCCGGGGTCTGCACAAAGCCCGGCGCTCGGCCCCACATCTGCCAGCGCCCCTCAGAGCCCCCCCCCGAGCGCCTCGGGATCTCGGCTCCTGCAGGGGGAGAGCAGAACCCGGCCTGCTCTGCGCCACAAAAACACCTCCCGCAGGATCGGGGGGGGGTTTGGGGGCCACCCCGCTGCTCGTGGCCCCCACAGCGGGGTGGTTTTGGGGGCTGGGGGTGCTGCTGCGAGCTGTCGGTGCGCCTCGGGCAGCAGCTCCCTGAACGGAGCAGGCGCCCGGCGTTTGTTTTCTCTTGGTGGATTCCTTTTTTCTCCCTGAGTTTCAGCCCTCGCTGCTGCTCCCCTGGTCGGAGCAGTTCCCCCTTCCCTTCCTCACGCTGCCCGGGGGCTTTCAGTGGTGCTGGGGTCGTCCTTGAGCCCTTTGTGTCTCCCTCAGCAGCCCCGTCCTTCTCCCAGCCTTTGCTCGCTGCTGCCCGTTGGGGTTCTCTGCTTCCCACCCCATTTTTTCCGAGCCCGGTGGCTCAGCAGGGCCGGGAAATCGCCTTTCAGCCACACACACCGAGCGGCACCGGGCAAACCCTGCCCGAGCTGAGCCCTGCAGCACCTCACAGCGCCCACAGCCTCACGATTTCAAGGATTTCAAGGAAGGATTTCAACCCCTGAGCCCTCTCCTGCAGCAGCAGCAGCCCAGCTCGAGCAGAGCACCTCTGGGAGGGGCTGAAACGCTTCAGCCGCAGCCCCCCAGCTCCCCTCAGCCCTCGGCCGCAGCGAGCCCCCTGTGCCCTGAGCCCAATTTGCCTCAATTTGCCTTAACGAGGAGCTCGAGTCCTCGGGCCGGGCTGCTGAGCTCAGCAGCCGGGTGTCAGCTCCCCTGGCACGCACTCCATCGCTCAGGGCTTTGGTTGCCCTACCAAGGTAGCGAGCTCCAAAATTAGGTCCCTGCACCAAAAATAACTAAATTAAAACCTATAAATTTTTATTTTTTTTCCCTCTTAACAAGCAGAAAATCCCAGGGCTGGAGGCCGGGGGACAGCGTGTGCCTGATTCTTAGTCAAAAAGGAGAGAAAAAGAAAAAAAAAAAAAAAAAAAAGCCACCTGCTTGTTTTAACGCAGCGCCGCTCACCCGGGGAAGGAAGGCGGCGTGGAAAACTACCGGGAGCCTGCGGGGCCTCGGGGTGGACGGGGCTGTGGGGTTGTGGGGTTTGGGGGGGTCCCTGCCCCTCGCTGCCCAGGGTTTTGGGTGGTTTCTGCCCCAGCTGAGCCCGGTTTGGCCGCGCGCCGGCCCCTCGGGGAGCTGTGGAGCCCTGGGGTGTGTGAGCGGCGTGCAGACAGCAGCGAGCCCGGGGGACTTTGCCCGGCGGGGCCGTGTCCCGCTGTCCTTGACCTACATTTCCCAGTGAGATCCAGCCCTCTGGTGACGGCTCCGGAGCTCCCCCGCGAGCTGGCGGTGCCGTGGAGGTGCCCGGTGGCAGCCACTGGGCTCCCTGAGCGGCTCCGGGGTCACCCAGATCAGCAGCGAGGGCTGAAAGCTCCCCTGAAGGGCGCGAGCTTGGAGAAAGGCAAAGCTCCGGTGCCAAAGTCACCCCCCGGGGATAAAAGGTGCCCTCCAAAAGGAGCTTGGGGGGGTCTCTCCCCCAAACTGCCCCCCTCCACCTCAATAGGACACAGCCAGAAAAAGCCCCGGGGCCGCAGCCGCCTGGATCCGGGCGCTTGTTTACTGCGGGTGTGAGCCGTGCCGTGAGGGGGGGTGGGGAGGGGGGGTTGGTATTCAGCTCGCTGAGCGCTCTGCCGGAGACCTAATTAGGTGAGGTGCGCGGCGTGTGGGGAGCCGGGAGCCTTCCCGCAGCACCGGGGGGGCCTCCAGCCCCGCGGCGTGGGGACACGAGCCCGCAGCGAGCCCTTCGCCGGCAAAACAGCGAGCGGCTGAACGGGAGGTGTTAAATCCCCAGGAGGGGGGGAGGCAGCTCTGGGCTCGCTGGCACAGGCAGCGGCAGGAGCACGGAGCACAGGGCTGGTATTTTCCACGCACGTGATCCCTGCCCCAAGGGGCTGCACCCGGCGCCCCGCTCCTCGTCCTGAACTCGCCGCCCTCCGCGGCCCGGCTGCGGCACGCGGGGTCGTCACGCCCCGAGCCCGGTGCCTGGTGCCGCGGGAAATGCCCCCTCGGGTCGGGCAGGCGGGCACCGTGTGCCTGGGTTTCTCTTTTCCTCGCTTGCTCGGAACTTCATTACTGCTTAATGAGATCTTTCCGTTCTTGGCAACCTCTCGGGCCCGAGCAGGGCTCCGTGCGCCGCACGGGGCTGCTGACGGAGGGTTGGGCACGGGGCCGGGCTGCTCGGTCCCTGCCCCTTGCTGCAGGGCGGCCTCGTAGGGCGCTGCCCTCTGCTTCCCCTGCTCTGCCAGGGGGCAGGGGGCAGGGGCAGGAGAGGCTGCGTGTGGTCGGGATGTGCTTGGAGACCCGGGGAGGGGTGCTGGGGGGGCAGGGGTGCTACTGACGCCTCCTTCGGCCTCTGTTTTGGTTACTGGGCCTCTGCAGCACCCCCACACCGCCCTCCCGGATGGATGCTGCGAGTGAAAAATGGGATTTGAAGGAGAAAAGCGAGTCCCCCGGGATGGAGCCCCTGCCGAGTCCCTCCCGTGGCACGGCTCGGCCTCGGCACCTCCTCAGGAACGGCCACGCTGCCGGATCGAGCGCCCAGCGCCCGCGTCCTGGCCTGGAAACTCCTGGAAGAGGAGGAACTCTGCGAGCTGCCCTACTTCTCCCTGCTCACGACGTCAAAGCAAATCCTTCAGCGCCCGGTTCCTGCCCCTGGCCGTGCGCGGTGCTGCTGGCGCAGAGCTGCTGCTGGAGCTGCTCCTGAGGCGGGCGGTGGGTCCGGGCGGGCGTCCCCACGCTCACTCCGTGGCCACTGCGGGGCTCGGATCGCACCAGGTCGCTGCCCTGTGAAGTTGGAACAAGGAGAGGCACCGAAATGTGCACGGGGCGAGTGGGGAGCTCGCCCTGCTGCCGGTGGCACTGCCGCCTCGCCGGGTCCCCGCTCCCTTCTGCCGGGCTCTGGCCCCGCGCCGCGTGCGGCCGGGCTCTGACACGGTGACGGCACCGCCGCGCGCGCGCTGCGAAACAGCTTGGCTGCTTCTCGACGGTGCATTGTTAAAGGTTTCACCTCCCCCAAAATGACACATTGCGAGCAAAAAATAGAACAAGACAGAACACACAGACCCACCCACACCATCCCCACCACCCGGCAGCCAAGTGCACGCCGTGCCAAAGCCCGGCGGGTGCAAAGCTGCTGCTTTTTCACCCTCCCTCTCCTCGGCCCCGCTGCCACCTGCCTCCGACCCGAGCGACCACCGCAACGGGACGATCGGCGCCCGGATCCGGCCCCTCCGTCGGGCTCCTTCCCCTCGTCCTCCAGGAATCAGCCTTCGCCCGGTGGGCGCGGGGACGGAGCTGCCTCGTGGAGGAGCTGCGGCGCGAGGCCAACGAGGGAACCTGCTCCCAGCCGGGGATCCAGACCCGATTCCTGTGTTTGCCACCCGAATCTGTGGTGCCCGCAGGGGAATTCGCTGCTTGGCCTGCTGCTCCGTGGAGGGCGCCGACAGTCAGGGGGCAGGGAGGAAAGCTGCCACCACCGCTGGTTCAGCAGTGAGGCCAGGCCGAGAAAATTGTGACAGAGACGTGGCAGAGCACGCCCTGCCTCAGTTTCCCCGTGGAAATAACCCAAATCAGACCGACTGCTCCCGGGGCAGCTGTGAAACCCTTCGTGCCTGCGTGCTGCAGTGCTTGGCGAGGACCCTGGAAGGCTCAAACCTCCCGAAGCGCCTTGTCCTGCACCCACCCAGCCCCAGCACCTTCCTCCCGAGGAAGAGGAGCTGTTCAACCCCTGCTGTGTGCGCAGAAGAGTTTTGTTCCCCTTCCAGCCTCGCTGGCTGGGGGCGACTCCGTGCTGCGCCCTCTCCCTGGCACCTCACTGATGGATTTCAGAGAGCTCTGAGCTGTGCCTCGTGCCACGGTGTCACGTCCCAGCACGACCTCTGGGGCTTTGCCGGACTCCAGGACGTGGGAGTCGGGCGAACCGACGGCACCGTGGGCCACGGGGTGCCGAAAAACCCACGTGTGTGGGGGTCGCACTGGAACAGGATGGGGCTGATTTTATGGAAACCCTCTCGGAAAGGGAAAAGCAGCCGGGTTGGAGCCCCAGCCGGGTTCCTGGTACACCACGGAGGTGCCTGCTCCTGACCCAAGGACGCGGGGCAGAGGCAGGAGCAGCACGGCCTCAACCCGGGCTCTGCAGCGAGGCACGGGGACGGCCTCTGGGGTCACCATCCCAGCAGCAAAGCCCTGCCTTGGGGACAGGCCACGGGGGGGTGACACCCGCCGGGACACGGCTCCGGCTCTCCCCGTTTCTGCCCCTCGGGAGCCCGGTGGCCGCTCGCAGCCCGTTCGCCTCCTCCGGTCCGGGGGCGGCTTGGAAGCCGACAGCTGGAGCCAACCAGCGCGAGCGCCGGGTTCGGCGCTGCCATGCCAACCCCGTTTCCATGGCAATTGGCACCCAATGGGCGAACGCCAAGCAAGGCCAAAATTCCCCAGAAAAAGGGCTGCGCTGCCCCCCAAAACCGCCCGCCTGGGGCCGCCGGGGCCGGGAGCCCGCAGCCGCTCGGCACAGAGCCACGGCAGGACACGGGTGGCCCTCGCTGGCCATGAAGGAGAAAAAATCACCCCCGTGTGCACGCAGACCCCTCGACAAACCCCTCTGAACGTCTCCCGAGCCTAATTTAATTAAAACCCTTGGATTTTACGTAATCCTCGGGGCACGGCACTTGCTGGAAGCCGCCCCCACCCGCTGCTGGCACAGGGCCCCCCGGTGTGGGGGCGTCAGGACTGGCTGCCCCCCGGGGCTGCTCATCCCCTGCGCCCTTCCAAGAAGTGCCAGAGCCCCGGGCTGAGTGCTCGGTGTGCACCGAACCCCCCCCAGCACGGCTCTGCCTTCTGGTAGCGCCGTGGCTGTTGTCGGAACAGATTTGGGTTCGGTTCCCTGCTCTGCAGGAGGTTTTGGTGGCGTGGGTCCACAGCCTGCCAGAGTTAAAGGAAAGCTCCCTGCGGCTGGGAGCGTGTCGAGGGTTGCTGATCAGTCTGATAACCCCCCCAGGCACCTCCTCGTGTGTCTCTGGAGGAAGCGCCCATCTCCCCGCGAGTCCTTTTTGTGGTCCCATGCCCGTCGTGGTGCGTGCCGTGTCCGCTTGGGGTCTCCGGGCAGCCTTCTCCCTGCCCCGTACCCCCAGAGGCCGGGCTCAAAAAGTGCCTGAGCCAAGGTCCTGCCCTGCTCCTTGCTCCCTGCTCTCCTGTCCCCTGCCCTCTCCGATCTGCTCAGCGTGTCGCCTGTTTTTTTCCCCTCCCCAGGAGACAGGAGCAGTTCCAGACAAACCCCGACAGCTACAACGGGGCCGTGCGAGAGAACTACGCCTGGTCCCAGGACTACAGCGACCTGGAGATTAAAGTGCCGGTGCCCAAGCACATCGTAAAGGGCAAACAGGTAAAAAGGCTCGGAAGGTTTGTCCTCCAGCATCTCCCTCTCCCCTGGGGGCCCAGCAGCCTCCGGAGCCGTGCGTGGAGCCCCCACAGCCCCCTGCCTGTCCCTCAGACAGGGGATCGGGACGGGGCCGTGCCTGGTTCCCGTTGTTCAGCGCCCCAGCAGGGTTCCTTGGCGCTGCTGGGCACTTTCTGTGCGTTTTCCTCCTGTTCCACCTCCTGCGAGCTCACAGCCAGGTTTCTGAGCCCTGCCTCCTGCTGCGGCCGCCCGCCACGCGCACTCGATGGGGTCACCTTCCCCCCGAGCACCCCAGCTGCTGGCAGGGCTCCTCTGGCTCCGGAGCGGGCTCAGGCTCCGGGTTTGAACTCCGGGGACTTTCCCAGCGCCCCCCTGCCCGCAGCTGGTTCGGGGTTTTTCCATTTGGGAAGCCCAACTGCCCCACCTCCCGTTCTCTGCTTCCAGGGCAGCTGCAGTGAGCACGCTTGGGTTTGTTCACCAGCTCCAGCCCACACAGCTCCTCGCCATGCCAACAGCATCGTTGGAGGGGCGATGGAGCAAGGGGACAGGGGGGTCCCGCGAGATGCAGCGTCCCCAGTGGGTCTCCGAAGCAAAGCCAGGCTCCTTGGCAGGGTTCGGGGTGTCCGGGGGGATGTTCCATCCCCTCTGGATCGTATCGCGATCACGACGCCTCTCCCTGCACAGGGAGGTGCCAGGAGTTGTGCCCTTGCCATAAAAGCAGCGTCACGCTTCGCCTACCCCATCCTTCACCACCCAGAGACGCGGGGGCCTTGCAGGTGCTCCGAGGAGCTGGGACAGGACGTGATTTTCTGCCCTGTCTCTCCTCTGCTCCCTTCAGGCAGCTCTGCCATAGGCGTGTGTGCTGCCAGCAGCCCCAAACACCCACAGATTCGCATCCCTGCAGCCTCCTTGCCCCAAACTCTGTCCCTCCACTCTGCCCAGCCCCACACTGCATCACACCCTGGGGCAAATTTGGTTCTGCCGAGCCTGGCCCGGGGCCTGCCCGGCCCTCTTGGGCAATCGATGGCTCCGACGCGAGGCTTTCCGTGTCCTGGCGAGGCGTCTCCTGCTTTTTGGTTCCTGCCTCGCTCCCGGGGCTCCTCTTGGCGCCTCGCAGCCAGGTTTCATTTCACAGTGAGTCCTGGCATCTCTTCCAGCCGTGGGGGGCTGCGGGCTGGGTCACAGGCCAGAGCTGGCTGCTTCAAAGCAATTTTGGAGCTAGAGAGGCTTAGGGCACGGTATCGATGGCTCCTGCAAACCAGGAGCCTTCCCCTGCATTCACCACGCAGCTTCATCTTCTAAAAAAATTATCAGCTCCTCGGCTTCTGCCTGCCAAGGCGAGATTAAAAATCTCCCCCATTTGGTCCCCGGGCTCGGAACATGCCTGGCTCTAATGCTGCTCAAAATCTTCCTTATGACACTTTTTGGATCCCGGCTGTTGCTATGGCACATTTTCTCTCGGGCAAGCTGAAGGTTTCCTTGTATGGAGCTCCACGGAGTGTCCGTGGAGCGGGATCGGGAGAAAGGGGTAGGTGGGAGCGCTTCCTTTACGCTCCGCACCGCTCTGATCTCCTTACAGGCGCAACAGGGGCCCGCGGATGCGAGCGCTTCCCAGGCACTTAAATAGAGATAATGACAGCAGCCTCTCTTTTCTGCCTGGCTCGGAGGAGATGAGCTAGATTCGCTCCTAGGTTTGTGTTTGCTTGTTTGATTTGCGTGGGCGGGCGTGGGCGTTGTAGCGCGCACTGAAATCGCCGCGCTGCGAAGCCGTGGCGGAGAGCTGGGCCCCGCGCTCCCTCGAGGGGTGCGGGCGGCCTTGGAGCCCTGGGCTCCTGCGAGCCCCCCCGGGCTACTTCCCTGGCGTGAGGGCTTCCAGCCCTGCTGCAGGTCCCGTCCCCGGCTGCCTCTGCAGCCCTCTGCTCCCCAGGGGGCTCGTGGCAAGGAGCAGGCGGCGCCGTCGCTTCGCGCTCTGACCGACGGCGCGGGCGAAGTGGCTGCCCAGAATCCTGGACCTCTTCTTCCCTCGGGGTGTCTCTGCGCCCTTCTCCCCTGCCTTTGTCTCCCCGCGCTGCCCTTTGGGTTAGGAGGAGGCACGTTGCGTTTTGCTGCAAACAACAAGCCTTGCCCTAGCCCCCGTCTCCTCCCCAGCACCCGCGGCCCCATTTGAAGCGTTGCTGCAGGTTTCCCCGTGCCGAGACGCTGCCTGCTGCCTGCTGCCTGTTTCCAGAGCTGCCCCCCAGCCCCACAAACTGCCCCAGAGCGACGCCTGCCTCGCCTTGAACCATCCCCTTCCCCTCAGATCCCGCAGCCGTGACGCTGCGTCTGCGCCCTGGGCACCGCCACGGGGCTGGGGGCATCGGACCCCCTCCTGCTGAGCCCCTGATGGTGGCAGGGGGTCTGGCCGTGCTGGGGACGGGTCCCGCTTCCACTTGGCCTCCTCTGCTCCCGTCCAAGCCGCGGTGTTTCCTCGGCCCCGGCCGGTTTGGGGGCTCTGTCAGGCAGCAGCGGCCACGCAGCCGTGGTGCCGGCCCCGAGCGGCGCGGCTCTGCCCGGCTCTTGCCTGTGTGGTGCTAGTGAGTCACTGGAAATCTCCTAGGTAATGGATAATGTAATAACGTTTCAAATGAGCTCTGCAGAGCAGGAGGAAGATCTGGGGGAACTCTGGGAGAGAATGCAGGCAAATCTCACCGCAGTCTCCTCCTCTCAGGCGAGGGACCGGAGGGCTCCGACCGCCCCTCTCCGGCCACGTCCTGCCCCAGCCCCGCTTGGGCTCGGCGCTGCCGCGGCTCCGTGCTGCCGGGAGGGGAAGCAGCATATGGCCTGGCCTCTTCGGAGACCGAGGCAGTGCCGTGCCACCGGGCGAAGCCGCAGTCTGCCTCTGTCCCCCCGGGGGCAGCCGTGCCACCTCGGCGGCGGGTCGGAGCAGGGTTCCCCATATGGCTGCCCCGGGAGGGAGCTGGCCCCGTTCCGTACGGAGCTGCCTCGTCCCCTCGCAGCCCCTCGCAGCCCCCCGGCACCCAGCCAGGAGCTTGGTCTGAGCCCAGCGCTGTCCCCGTGGCCGTCAGCAGCCCAACGAAGCCAGGGAGCGAGCTTTTGGGCTGGGGCAGCAGAAGCCGGGGGAGCTGCGGTGTGGGGCTGAGCCTTCCCGGGTCAGAAAACCCCAAACCTGCAGGTCACGGTGTTGGCCACGCACACGCTGTGCTCCAGACAGCTCGGTCACAGCGAGCGGGCACCCGGCCCCTGCACGCTGTACGGAGGAGGCCCGCGGTGCTGCTTTGCTCTGGGGGGAAACTGAGGCACGGGGGAAACTGAGGCAGGGGGGAAACTGAGGCACGGGGAAGTGGCTGTGGCAGAGCCAGCTGGCGTGAGTCCCTCCGGGGCTCTGCGTGCCGGGCCCTGCTGCCTGCCGTTCCCAGGAGAGCTTTCCTTTCCTCTCCAAGCTGTCGCTGTTTGCTCTGAAGTGACGGTGGGATTCCCACCCTGCTGCTCCGCGCAGCCCTGATGGCTCTTCTCGCTCTCTCATCCCCGGCGAGTGCACTTGACCCACACCCCGACCAGCGCAGCGGGAGAGCGAGCGGGAGCCTCGCTGCTTATTTTCTCTCCCTGCGTTTCCAGGTGGCTGTGGATATCAGCAGCGGCGCGATTCGCGTGGCGGTGCTGGAGGGCAGCAGCCAGCGCGTCCTCATGGAAGGGAAGCTCACGCACAAGATCAACACCGAGAGTTCCCTCTGGAGCCTGGAGCCGGGGAAGTGCGTTTTGGTAAGGGTTGACCGCTCCCACCGCCTCGCTGCGCCTTCCCTTGCAGCTCCCCCGGGCTTGACCTGGGAATCTGCAGCAGCAGGAGGCTGGAGCCAGACCTGGCCGTGTCCCACGCCGCCTTTCTCTGGCTCTCCCCGTGTGATATCCAGCTCACACCACCCTCGCCTGCATGCTGGGTGAAGGGAAGCCCCCGTCCCTCATTTCTGCCCTGCTCTGGGTTTCTCCCGCACGCTGCCAGCCCTGCTGGGAGCCGTCCCTGCAGCCACTGCTCCCTTTCCCTTCCCTGCTGCACCAGCGCCGCGCATCGTCCTCGTTGAGGTGGTTTGGGGGCTGTTGCTGCCCGGCAGCTCACTGCTGCTGGTCTCCCAGCCTCAGTGCGTGTTTCTGGTGTGCTCCAGCGACCCAGGGGTGTCTCTGCTCCCCGCTGCGCTGGGGCCCAGGGCGTTTGCCCCAGCCGGAGCTGTCCTGGGCTGCCCGTCAGCCTGGGGCCTCGCGTGTCTTCCACATCAACCGCTTGCCAAATTCTTGTGCGAGTGTTGGGGCCTCCAGGAGCAGGCTCTTGGCACCCGTTGCCACCTTTGCCTTCTCCTTCCCACCAAGAGCCCACCCCAGAAGCGTTTCAGGAGCTCTCGGGGCCGGCAGCAGCCCCAGGAGAGGTTCCAAGGCCAGGGTCTGGTGGTTCCTGGCCCTGCGTGAGGCCGCGAGGTTTGGAGGCAGTGCGCTCACCTCTCGCCCCACATCACGAGTGGGGCAGCTGAGGGGCACCCAGAGCACGTTGCCGGGACCAGCGAGGGAGGCGGTGTTTGGTGAAGAGCCCGAGGAGGACGGGAGCAGCGCGCGGGTGGAGCGAGACTCGGGGCCTCCCGCAGCGACCGCGGGCAGCGCGAGGAGCCGGCCCCTCGCCTCCAACCCGAGCTGGAGGCAAGAGCCTGAAATTAGCAGAGGCGCAGGGTTGTGAGGATCTCCAGCTGGCTGCCAACATATTGATGGTGGGATGAAGTTTCTCTTGAAGAATTGTCAGGTAACTGGAGCAGAGTGAGGAATTCTCGCCCGGGAGCGTCTCCTTTTCCCGTGCGCAGAGGAGCCGAAGGCTCCTCGCGGTTCATTCATGGGAGCTGCCCAGCCAACAAGCTAACGAGCTGCCGAGATCTGCTCCTCTCGGGGGCGTGTTCCTGCCTCCCTGTGAGCCTCCACGCGTGGCACAGCCCCCGGCCAGCTCCTTCATCCCGCGAGCGTCCTCATCACCACAGCGCGAGGCGCCGGTGACTTCCCTGCAGGGCTTCGGGGAGGGGACGCAGCCAAAACTCGCAAGGTGCCGGCGTTGGAGTCGCCAGGACGCCATCGGCATGGTGTGGGACACCTCGGGGGCTCTGTTTGGAGAAAATCCACCTGCTTGTGGTCCGTGGCCCTAATCTGCTGCAGCCCCTGCCAGCTCGATCCCAGCACTGAGGCTCGGTGGAGGCGAAACCTCTCCTGCCTGGTCCCGTCCCTTCTGGGGGGCCATAATCGCCCTCCCCTCTCCCCCAGCTCTTGCCCTGAGCAGCTCAATGTGCCGTACAGCCCCCGGCTCTGCCTCCATCCACCTCCCCGGTTCTCCCCTCGATCCCTTCCCTCAATCCAGGCCCCGAGCGCCTCCCTGCTGCGTGGCACCGGGCCTGCCCCTGCTGCCTCGCCCCTCGGCGAGCTCACAGCTTGTGCGAGCTCCCGGCCGAAGGAGAAACCCAGCGGGGCCTCATTTCAAGGCCTCGTGCTCCGCCGGTCCCCGGGTGCTTGCTCTGTGCCTGCTCCCACCCGGGGATCGTGGCCCCGGCCCGCGCCGGGCCCCGGCTCTCAGCCCCGTGCTCTCCCTTCCCTGTCACGCCCGCTCGCTTGTCAAAAGCGCGATGAAAATAGATCCGCAGGAGCTGTTTTTAGCAGGCTCCGCTGGGT
Organism: Aythya ferina; assembly: GCF_964211825.1. Lineage (NCBI taxonomy): Eukaryota > Metazoa > Chordata > Aves > Anseriformes > Anatidae > Aythya > Aythya ferina. Next base: position 197,938 of record NC_140310.1, read on the forward strand.
GTTGTGCACAACACGTTTTGGGATTATTTTCGTTGTTGAGGATTTTTTTTTTTTTCCCCCTCCGTTCCCTCTCTTTTTCTCCTCCTTTCCGACGTTTGGTGTCCGGGCTTGGGCTTTTGTCACCGTGCCCTGCCTGGAACGACTCTTACAGCCTTCATCTTGCCAGCTCCCGAGCCGTGAGGCCGAGGGAACAACGAGCTGCGGCGCTCCCCAACCTCCACGTGCCGCCGGGAGCGATGCCCGCGGCCGTCCTGGTGCCCCCTCCACGGCTTCTGCCTCCTGCTGCCCGCTGCTGCCTCGGAAGGGAAGCAGGTGGTGAGAGGTTGTTCTCCCCAGACCTACTTACGTCCCTTGGCAGCGTCTCTGACAAGGTATTTAGGATCAGGGAGGAAAGCTCATGCTGCGGCACAGCCCAGCTCCTGCAGTGAAGGGCGACGGCGCTCCCGGCGGGGCTGGGGACGCAGGAGGAGGGGACACAGCACCGCGTCCCTGCCGCTGCCACCCCTCAGGCTCTCAGCGTGCTGCCGAGCCCCCTGCGTGGGGACAGCCCGGTCCCCTCTCAGAAACCTGCCCCGGGAACGCTGACACCATGACACGAAGACACCATGACAGGAGGACACCATGGCACGAGGTCACCACGCCAGCGTCAGCCACGCTGTGCCCCCCATCACCTCCTCCCCCACGGTGTCCCATTGCAGAAGGTGCTTCTGACCCCATGGGTGCGTTTGGCATCTGCCAAAAAAAAACAAAAAATGGAAGCAGAGGCGCGAGGTGCTGCCTGACCGAGAGCCCGGCACGCTGCAGGAACCCCATCCTGCCTCCGGCAAAAGGCCGCCAGCACTTTCAGGAGCCCCCAGGGCTGGGCAGAGCGGCTGGGCTGGGCTGTGCAGCAGCAGCTTCGAGTTCGGGCCAGGCTTTTGCCTTGTTTCGGAGCGAGCGGCGTAACCAGGTCGCGGTGTGTCCTTGTGAAGGAGCCCTGTTCCTGCCGTGCAGCCCCTCGGGGCTTTGCGTGGGGCCGCGTGCGGCGGGGCCGTGGCTCGCAGGCACCGAATCGCCCGGGCTGAGCGCTACGGGACCGGCCCCCGGCCGCCTGCTCTCCCCCACTTGCCCTCCTCGCACCCACACACTCGCCGAGGCTCCCTCCTGCGTCTCCATCCCCACAAGACGGAGCCCCCTCTTGTAGCCCCCGCGCCCCGCCGAGGGAATCAAGAGACAGAAACGTGCCCAAGAGCTCAACCCGAGCCCAGCAGATCCCACCCTGGGAGCCGAGCCGCCCGCAGCACGCAGTCCGGCCCCACCGAGATCCAAAAAAACCCCAACCCCGAGCTGGCAGAGCTCCGCCGAGCCCCGCGGGCAGCTCGGAGGCTCGTGTTTGAAAGTGGGACTCCAGCCTCGGAGCGAGTCCCACTTTCGGCTCTCTCCCCCTGGAATACGGGGGAAGAGCCGATTCCCCCGCGCGCGCGCGCGAGGTGGGCTGCAGAGGTTAATGAATTGCTGTTTGCAAAGCGCTCGGCGCTGGAGCGATGCGCACCGTGGAGAAGCTGGCGAGGAAATGAATAATTCTGTCCTCGCAGCAGGGTGGGAAGCGGGATGCGGTAAATAAAGCCAGGGCCACGCACGGGGCGGGGAGGAGGAGAGGATTCCTGGGTCGCCGCGTGCGGCCGCAGCTCCTCTGCCTTTCCCCGGAGGCTGCGGCCCCCCCGGGGGCTTCCCTCCACGTCCCACCCGGGCTTTTTATCCACGCCTGACCAGTCGTAGGGTGCTTGGCACCGGTGGCAGACAGGGATATGGTGGGGAAGGGAGAGGGGACGAGTTTTCCTTCCCACCTGGGTGGGCAGCGGGGCTGGGCGCCCCCGGCGCCGTTATCCCCCGTGGAAAGTGCAACCGTGCCGTTAGGAGGAGAGGGAGCTCGCCCGTCTGGCTGCCAAAACTCACGCCTTCCTTCCCCAGGCTGCAATATCGGACCAGCTCCATGCTCCCGGCAGGATGAAGCCCCAGCCACCCCCTCCTGCATTAATTGGTTCCCTTCCTTCGCACCAGGGCCGGCCGCCCGGCTCCGTGCCGCTCATGGCCGCCCGTGCTTCCCTCCGGAGCCGCTGAGCTTCTGGGGAGGTTCGGCGAAATTGTATTGTCTGCCTTTATTGATGATTTTGCAGAGGCGCCAACGAACGCCATAAATCTTCCCTGCTGCTGGGATTATTGCTAAAATAATATCAGGAAAAGCAGCCCACCCCCTCTCCTCCGAGCCAAGGGAAAGGAGCGAGTTGGGGACGCCGGCACACCCGGCGCTGCCGCCCGGCTCGCGGCTCGTCCACCCGGGAGGCTCGCGGGCTCGCTCCCCCCCCGGCGGGGCAGGGGCCCCAAATCCTGGCGGAGAGGGGCTGGCGCAGGCAGGAGGCAGGAGCTCGCGGCGAGCACGGGCGGCGCGGAGCAGCGGGTGACATTTCAGCCTCCTTCGCCGCCCACGCGCCCGCACGCGGAGCGAGCCCCCGGGGGAGCCGAGGCGAGGGCTCTTTCTGGGTTAGCGCAACGCGAAGGCCGCCGGCAGGGCCGGGATTTGTGAATCCCCCCCCCACACACACACACACACCCAGCACATCTGGACGGGTCCCCAGGCGCTCGGCTCGCCCCCTGGAGCAGAGCAACCTCGGCTGCCGGGGGGATGCTGAACCCAAAATTGGGTCCTGAGAGCCCGGTAGCTTGAGATGGGGCCGCAACGCGCTGGGGAGGCACCGAATCCCCCAAGGAGGCACCGAATCCCCCAAGGAGGCACCAAACCCCCTGGGGAGGCACCAAACGCCCTGGGGAGGGGGGCTCGGGCTGTGCCTGCAGCAGGGGGGGTCCCACCAACCCCTCGGAGCGCTGTGGGTGTCTCACCCCCTCCTCCAGCCACGGGAAGGGGGCGGTGAGTGGGGCCCCCGCCTCAGCCGTGCTCTGTCTGGAGCTCGCAGACGGGCCCGGAGGGGGGTGGGCTCCATCCCCAGGGATGATCTGAGCCCCCCCCGTCCCCCCCCCATCCCCGCTGTCCCCAGATCAACCTGAACAAAGGGGACGAGTACTGGTGGAACGCCATCCTGGAGGGCGAGGAGCAGATCGACATCGACAAGATCAACAAGGAGCGCTCCATGGCCACGGTGGACGAGGAGGAGCACGCCGTGCTCGACCGCCTCACCTTCGACTACCACCAGAAGCTGCAGGGCAAGCCGCAGAGCCACGAGCTGGTAGGTGCCCCCCCCCCCTCCATGCACCCCCCCGGGTGGCGGGCACTTGGCCCCTCGCCTCCCTCCTTGCTTTGGCTGCGGCCGGCGGCGCGGCCCCGCAGCTCCCCGGCCTCCCTGGGCACGGCTGCCTGCGGGATTCGCCATCTTTTTGGCCAAAAAAATGGGGGTTTGGGGCCAGCCCCAGGCTGACGGGCGCCGCCGGCTCTTTGCAGAAGGTGCACGAGATGCTGAAGAAGGGCTGGGACACCGAGGGCTCCCCTTTCCGCGGCCAGAAGTTCGACCCCTCCATGTTCAACATCTCCCCCGGCGCCGTGCAGTTTTGACCCCGGCGAAAAGCGGCCGAGAGGGTGAGGCGAAGAGAGAGAGAAGGAGAAACCCACCCGAAAAACACCGCGGGACTCGGGGCCTCGCGCCCGGTGCCCCCCAAAACCCCTCGCCCAGCCCTCGGCACCGGCACCGGCACCGGCACCGGCCGGGCTCGGCGTTTCCGCGTGCGTGCGGAAAATGCAGATTTACGCCCCGTCACCAAGGCAACCCGAGCGGCTGGGACCCTTCTCCTCGCCTCGCCTCGCGCTGGCGACGGCTCCGTTGTTTTTCAGGAATAGACGGAGCTGCCTGGGTGACATAATTATTATTTTTGGTCCTTCAGGATCCTTCTGGGTTTTGCTTCTGGGGGTGCGGAGCCCTCCCCACCCCGGCCCCCCGCGCCGCTTCGCCCCTCGCGCGCAGAGGTGGCCGGGGTGGCCCCGGTAGAGGTTGTGGGGTCGGGGGGGTCCCGCGCCCCTCCTGAGCCCGCCCGACCGCCCCGGGCCCCCCCCCAGTGTTATGGGGTTGGGGGCACTCGTCCCGCCCCCACCTCCCCTTGGGCTGCAATAAACGCGTTTCTGTGAGCGTGGGGCGTGAGAGTGGTTGGGGGGCGCTGCCACCCTGGGGGACACCGCCACCCGTGGGGACACTGCCATCTGTGGGGACACTGTCACCCGTGGGGACACCATCACCCGTGGGGACACTGCTACCTGTGGGGACACTGCCATCTGTGGGGACACTGCCATCTGTGGGGGTGCTGCTGCCCATGGGGACACCGTCACCTGTGGGGACACCGCCATCTGTGGGGACACCACCACCCATGGGGACACTGCCACCCATGGGGACACTGCCATCTGTGGGGGTGCTGCTCTCCATGGGGACACTGCTACCTGTGGGGACACCGTCACCCGTGGGGACACTGCCACCCATGGGGACACACGGGGACACTGCCACCTCTGGGGACGCTGCTGCTGCTGTGAATACCACTGCCCCCATGGGGACACTGCCACCCGTGGGGACACTGCCACCTGTGGGGACATCACCACCTGGGGGTACCGCACCACTACCGGGGGCACCACTGGCCGTGGGGACACTGCCACCCACGGGGACTGGGGCACCCGTGGGTCACGGCCACCCACAGGGACGCTGCCACCCATGGGGACATCGCCACCTTTGGGGACACGGCCACCCACGAGGACATCGCCACCCGTGGGGACACCACTGCTGGTGGGGACACTGCCACCCGTGGGGACACTGCCACCAGTGGGGACACCACTGCGGGTGGGCACCCTACCCCCCTAGGGGACCCCCCGCTGCCCCTCCCTCCCCCACCGCAGGCCCAGGCCGCCCCCGCTACGGTGTCCCCAAGTCCCGGGGGGGGTCCCGTGGGACCCATATGTGTGTCCCCCCCCCCCCACCCCAATCCTTGTCCCCACGGCAGCCCCCCCGTCCCCCGGTCCCCGCGGCGAGGCACAAATAGCAGCGGGCTGCCTGCGGCCCCCACGGCCGCCCACGGTCCCCATGGCAACGCAGCGCCAGCCGCCAGCCGCCCACCCCTGCTCGCCCCGCGCCCGGGGGGGGGGGCCCCGCGCCCACGGACCCCCCCCCCCCCCCCTCCTGGGTCGTGGGGGGTGGGGGGGGGTGGGGGGGGCGCTTTGGGGTGCGTGGGTTTGGGGCGCGGGGTCCTGACCCCGTGGCACTCTGCGTGGGTGGGGATGGGGATGGGGATGGGGGGGGGGATGGGGGGGGGGATGGGTGCCCCCCCCAAATGTAGTGGGGTGCCCCCCCCCCCCCCCCAATGGTGTTGGGTATGGGTGGGGTTTGGGGGTGGCCCCCCCGGAATGTGGGGGGGGTGTGGGGGGGTTGTGGGGGGGTTGTTTGGGGTGAGGGGGGGTTATGGGGGGAGCACGGGGGGGTGGGGGGTGTTTGGGGGGGGGGTGTTTGGGGGTGGGGGGGGGTTTGGGGGGGGTGGGGGGGGCTGGGGGGGCTATTGGGGGGCTGGATTGGGGGGTGGGGGGTGTTTTGGGGTGATGGATGGGGGTGGGGGGGTATTGGGGGGATTGGGGGGCTGGAGGGGGGGCATGGGGGTACTGGGGGGGCGTTGGGGGGGCTGGGTGGGGGTATGGGGGGGTTGGGGGGGGCTATTGGGGGGTACTGGGGGCATTGGGGGGGCCACGGGGGGGTACTGGGGGGTGGGGGCATTGAGGGGGGGGCTACTGGGGGGTACCGGGGGGTGCTGGGGGGGGCTCCGTGGTGTGTGTGTGTGGGGGGGGGGGGCTGCGCCTGGGGACCCCTCCGGGAGACCCCATCGAGGCGGGGCCGTACCGGAGAGTGGGGGGGGGGGGAAGAGACAAGGGGGGGGGGGGGGGGGCTCGGCCAGGAGGAGGGGGCGTCTGGAGGGGGGGGGGGGGGAGGTGGTGGTGGTGGTGGGGGGGATCCCTGGGGGCGGGGGGGGGGCTGTCCCGGCCGGGAGCCTTCCCCCCTCCTCTCCTTCAGCACCTCCCCGCCCCCCCTCCCCTCCCCACCTCCTCCTCCT